>NC_000081.6:90739950-90939950 GCF_000001635.26 Mus musculus
GTGACCTAAAGTGGTTTATTCCTTCAGTTGTGATAGATGATAGATGGAAAACACATTGGAATGCGGGATGTTTGTGTCGTCTTGTAATGCCTACCTGAAATAACTGATGTCTCTGGTGTTCACAGCACAGGTGAGAGAGGAACAGCCCGCTCCGTTCTTATCAGTATAATGTAGAATTTTAGGTCCAACATGTGATTTCTATGAGTTATTTTAAAACCAATATCAGAACTCCTGAATAATAGAAACATTTCCTTTTTTCTCAAGAATAACTGGTATTTGTACTCTTATAATCCAAATATACAAATTCATTGTTTTCAAATATGAGAATTTAAATGATATTAAAATGTAGGAGAACATGTTGAGTCTAGATTAGCTATAGGTATAAAATCATAACAGCAACTGTAAATAATTACTGTGTTGATATAAATATCTAATTTCCTCTTGCTAGAGACCTCGAGTAACAATTACAGTTACCTCCAAAGGACTATTTTGTCAATACCATGACTCTAGAGATCTGATATAAACTAGCTTTTTAGGGTGTTCATCATTAAGGTCACCAAATTCATGTTTGTTCAAATAATTGAATTCTTACTCTACCTTAAATTCACGGTGATTAATTATCCCTAAAAGACAATGAAAAAAAAAAAAAAGGAACACTTCAGTGTATAAGCATCATTTTAGAAATTAAAAACAATCAGGTAGACCAAATATACTATAATCTGGTGCTAATAAGATTCTAGATTTTTGTGGAAGAAGGGGAGGGATGATAGGAAGAGCCAGAGGGGTCAAGGATACCACAAGAAAACCTTAGAATCAACCAATCTAGGCCCATAGTGGCTCATAGAGACCAAGCTACCAACCAGACAGCATGCATGGGATGGACCTAGCCCTCTGTACATATGTAACAGATGTGCAGCTGGGTCTTCATGTGGGACTCCTAAAGCAGGAGCAGAGGCTGTCTCTGGCTATATTGCCTGTCTTTAGATAGTGTTCCTTTAACTGGAATGTCTTGTCTAGCCTCAATAGAGGAAGATGTGCCTAATCATACTGCAACTTGATATACCAAGGCTGATTGATAGACATGGAAGGCCTTCCCTATCCTGAAGAGAAGAGGAGGAGGGGAAAATGGGGAAGGTGAGGAGAGGGGGAGGGGCTGGGAGGAGAGTAGGGAAGAGAAGCTGAGATCCAGATGCCAAGTAAATAAATAGGTTAATTAATAAAAAGGGGGGATGGTTTATGAAATAGGAACAATTCACAGTATTAGTATAATTCAAATACTTAACAGCATTATAAATCTCTGTAAAGTTAGAGGGAAGAAAGCAATTAAAAACAAATGACCACATTCAAGTACTGTTCACACTATCCGTGAGAAATGTATTAAAATCAATCCATCAATCATTGTGGTGTTATGAACACAGTCTAATAGTGGAAAAACACACCCCAACTCTAGTACAACCTATCCATCCTTCACACTGAAAGCACTTTTACTAAAGAAGAAAAGAGGGTGTTTGATAAAGATGACCCCTTGAGGACTGCGTGCTCTAAAGTCTCTCCCTCTGCACACTGTCCAGTTGTGGGTCTTGGCTTTAGTTCCTATCTACTTCAAGAAGCTTCTCTGATGAGAGTTGAGCAAAGCACTGATCTGTGGCTAGAACACTATGTCATTAAGGGTCATTTTATAGCTATGTTTCTTCAGCAGAATAATTGTAGTCATTTTTCCCCCTAAGCCTGTGACTTAGCTACTTGATGGTTCTTGGATTCTGTACCAGTGTCAGGTATGGGTTCCATCTTATGAAGTGTGCCTTAAATTTAATATTTCTGCCACTACTGCACCAGTATATATTGCAGTCAGGTCACTGTTACAAAACACATGAATATAGATCATATCAGTATCTTATCCAGGTGAAACTGATGATTACTTTTTTTTCCCTCTAATAGCATAAAGAATGCCTTCTAGAACTATGCACACTAGCCAATAGGGCTGAGGTTTCTAGTGGCACACCAGCTCAACTTCTCTGTTGGATGGCATCAGCGTAGTCTTCAACAATTGGGCCTTACCATCAAACTATACAGAGGAGCCGATAGACCTAGAGGTGACACAAGATGTCTAGTTGTCACATCCATTATATGGTGACTTGATTTATATCTCTTATAGAGATGTACACACACAAAAAAAAAAACCAACCAAACAAAAGAAAATTATTATATCAACTGGTGATAATAGATGCAACAGTGAGTTAAATGCATAGGCCCACTTGGCTCCATGCTAGAATGTTGATATGCTTCCACATGTGCAAATAAATAATATCAATCAAATAAATAGATTAAAGGACAGAAATCACATGCTTATTGCAAGAAACTCAGAAAAGCCTTTGACAAAATCCACCAACTCTTTCATGATTAAACTGCAAGGAGAGGAGAAATGGGAGGAACATATTTCAACATAATAAATCTATACACATACATACACACACACACACACACACACACACACACGAAAACCCAATATCATGATAAGTGGAGGAAAATTGCATGATACTGGCCCAATAGAGACACCTATATCAATAGAATAAAGACAAGTCTTGAGCCTGACTCACTATGGCCATCTGGTTTTCCACAGAGACTAAAAGTGCAGATCCGAAAAAAAAAAATGCAGCACCTCAGGAAATAGTCCTGGGGAAGTGCATGTGAGGAAGAAACTTGACCCTTCTTTCTCTCCATACACAAAAGGCATTGTCCGGTGGGTCAAAGATCTCAATGTAAAACCCAAAACCCTGAAAGTGCTAGAATAGGAAGTGGTAAGTATGCCACCTTATATAAAAAGCATAGGTAAAGACTTCGTAAATTAGACTCTGTTTACTGGGGAAACAAGACCAGCAACTGATAAATGGGACTTCATGAAACCTAAAACTTCTGCACAGCAAAGAAAACAATCAATCCAGAGAATGAGCAGCCGACAGAACTGGAGAAAATCTTTACAAGCTGCAGATCTGACAGGAGTGCATGTCTGGAATACAAAGAGCACTCAAAGAAAAAGTCAAGGAAAACGAACAACCCATCGGAGAAACAGGCTACAGACATGAAAAAATTAAACAACAACAACAACAAAAAGAAATCCAACAGTGAATAAATACTTTTAAAGTTTTAAACTTTTGCACTAGGGAAATGCAAATTAAAAATAATTAGAAATTCCATGGCACCACACTCAAAATGACAAATCAAATGACAGCTGATGCTGAAAGAGAAACCCTGATTTACTGCTTGAAAATTACCATGAAGATTCCTTTAAAAGTCACCAAGAGAGTTACCAAATGATGCAGCGATTCTTTTCCTGGGCATATACTCAAAGAACTTTATACCATACAACCAAAATAGTCTCTTATCTGAGTTTCTGGCACTCTATCAATAGTAGCTAGACTATGGAATCAGTCTAGGTACCCATCATCCAATGAATGGATCATGAAAATGTGGTACACATACACAGTAGAATCTTATTTAGCTATAAGAATAGTTAAACTATGAAACTTTCAGGTTACAAAAAAAAAAACCTTCAAAATATTTTACTGAGTGAGGGAACTTCAGGACAGAAAAACAACCACCACATGTTCTCTATCCTGTGTGTATCCTGCCTCCAGATTTTTCATTTTGAACAGTCAACTTAGCTTTCTGTATAAGTCAGAAATCTAGGGAGACACCATTGGGAAGGGCAGCGCCTTACTGAATGGTGGATAGTAGATTATAAGTAGTGTTAAAAAAGAGATAGAGAATACTGAGGCTAGGAATATTTAAGTAGGGACAGGATGGGAGAGATGGAGAATAAGGTATTGAAGGAGAATGGTCAACTGCAATGAAAAAGATGAAAGGGAACCTACAACATACATGCCTGGTAAAATCTCTTCAAAAAATCCCATCCTTAATTCTATGGGTTATTACATAAAAATTCTAGTGATCAGAGAATCCCTTATGAGTTCTTGGTTAGGAAGGACCCTGAGACTCACACAAATCCCAAGTCCCTGTCATTGTTCTTTGTTTCTTATAAGCACCATATAATATGACCCTACTGCTGGAGGCCCTAGAATCCTTGGTTACATGAGAAAACTCAACCTGTAGTTGATTAGTGATCAACTGCTAATCCTAACCCTAACCCTAAGCCTAACCCTAACCCTAACCATGTTTTTCATAAAAATGAGAGAAATCAGCTGCTTTCTGATTGGCTTTAAGACCCATAGGTGGGAATTCATACCCGGTATTGTGAACTTGGTCAAATGGTGTTGCTAGGAAAACGTAGGTCCTAGGGGAGAAGTTCTGATCCTGTATTTTTTTCTGAGTGGAATTGTCTACCCATCAATTTGTCTTCACCATGATTTTCAATGTCCATAAATTAGTGTTGCTTCCCTTTTCAGTCAGAGAAGCTTCAGGGATTTTTTTTTCCAGTGATGAGTGGTAACTGCAGAGTCACGACTGGTTAACTTGCTGAGAATATTTATGACTGATGAGTGCTCAGCAATAAATAGAGGTCTCTATCATCCTTTCCATAGCTCAGAGAACATCACAGAAGAGAAGGAAGGATCTACAATCCCAAGGCTTGACATGTTACTCTCCTGAATTCTCAGCAACTCTGATTACCTACCTAAGGCCTTCAAGCACTTGAACTCATCAACACCCTATCATGGAGGAGGAAGAGCTCAGAAGACCTCTTTTCTCTCTGAGGACCTATAGTTAATGGTTCTTGACAGAGGGGGAAACATGTCTTTTAGTGGTGGAGCCACTGACAAGGCTATGTAGCCTATGCTTCTGTAAACAGCCTCTCAGAGAAGTCCCCATAAGCAACCCTAATGAAACTCATTGGGTCAAGACATAAGAGCCTGAAAATGAAGGAGGGACAAGTTGGAAAGAAGATGGAGGAATCAGCAGGAGTGGGAGGGAAGAAGAAGTAGTGGAGGGAGAACATGACCAGGACGCATGAGATATACATGTGAAAATGCCATAATGCAATCCATTATTCTGTATAATTACCATATGTTATTTCCAATGGGTAACTACCCAAACCAGAGCCTGTCATGATGAATTCTTGTTCTGAATTATTGTACAGTTTAGAGCTGCTTATGGGAAATTCTAGAACATAAAACACAAGGCAAAACAATGACAACGCTTAACCCCTAGGCAAACCAAATAAGGCTATCTTGGGCTGGGACCCAGTCAGTGTTCAACACATCCCTCTGATCCCAAGGCGATGTTGGAAATGCTAGTTGTTTTCTTCCTGTAACTATCTACATGTCCTTAGTGAAACATGCACGTGTAAAAATATTCATGTATGTTTTTGCAACATTGTTCTTATCTAACCAGTACATTTAACTATCTTTCAGTGAAATCTATAAATCAAGAAAAGACAAATTAGGCATATTCACTCAAAGAAATCGAATTAACCTCCATCTGTCTCCTCCATGCAGAGCACATGTTAGGTTCACGTTACTTAACTAATATAAAATGGCTGAGTTAGTTCCTCACCGGGTTTTAATTTATACTTCAGAAGTCTGATACTGGCACTAGCTAGCATATAACAAGTAAATCTAGCTTGAACTCTACATCAGCTTACTGAAACAACCGAGTCTGTTGTAGCCGTTGCTTACCCAGAACTCTGGGACTGAGCATTTTGTCATTTGGTGATCCACTACATAAATAAAAAGTCCCGTTGCTTGTTAGATTAAATTGAGCGGTAAACATTCCTAGCACCTTGTCAGGATGATCCTTGCTAACACTTCTTCCACTGACAATTATTTTTACATCTTCTGGGAAGTAGTCGTCATTCTCTGAATTTCATTAAGGACTGAATTTCGAAGGCATATCCACTTTCTCTCTGAGGTATGAAAAGTGTTCAGAAATTCAAGACTCAACACTGAAGAGGAACACAAAGCTAAGCCTCAGTGACTTCCTCCTCCTCCTCCTCCTCCTCCTCCTCCTTGCTTCCATTCCTTTGTGAGCTGCACACAACCAACACTTCCTTGAGACAGCTAGGGTGGCACACCCCGAGGTGAAAGAACTGTAGATATCTTACATACTCATCAAGCTACAATAAAAGTGTGAAGTAGTGATAAGCCATTGTCTCTGTTTAGACCAGCAACACATGCAATTTTTTTGTACATAGTTATTTTTGTTGGGGTCCAAGAGTCACCCCATAAACCATACAAATGCTGATCTCAGACACGGCTGGTTTATTGAATGCACATCCTAAAACTGATCGATCAGAGCTGTAGCTCAGAATTTGGGGCTGAGGTTATGACCCTGAACCTCTTTCTCTGTGAGCTTTTATAAAGGCTAAAACCACAAAAACGACAGGGAGCTCGTATGCAGGTATAGGAAGTGCTGTCTGTTGGTTGGCTCTGACTCCAGTCATTTTAGACATAACAGTTCATATTGACCTTTAACGTGATGAATCCTACAGAAAGCTTTGTGGAATTTCTTAAGAATAACAAACTTCATATAGAACATAACAGGATATGTAGTCAGCATGACCTGGCTCTGAGTCAAGTTATTTTTCTGTGTCAATGACTGGCAGACATATTTCAGCAACAATATGCAGTAGCTGGCTGGCATAGAACAAAATGGCTATAGCTATGCTGGAGGGGCAGGTCTCATCATTTTCATATTTCAAAGCAAATTATTTTAATCATTACAATGCAAATTCAGGCTCATACAGTTTATTAGAGTTATTTTGAGTATGTATTTACACACACATATATGCACTCATATTCACATATACAGGGGACTTGGTTGTCAAGTTTAACCAACAGAATAATGCAATTGGTTTTGAATTATATTAAAACCTAAGAGCCTGGCTTGCCAATTCTTAAGTTTTTCTCCTTGACAAGTATCACCAAGCAAACATCATTAGGTCTCCTGAATTCATAGTTCTATAAATGTGGCACATTGCAAAGCATAAACATGGGAAAGACTTGATTATGACAAAGACAATCAATTCTGTCTTCATCGTGTCTTAAACCCAACATTTCTAAAAGTTTATTATTATATAATTCACACAGGCTGACTCATTTTATCAAACTTACTTGACCCATATTTCCAGCACCTTGTTAAGGAGTAAAATACACCTGGATTTCACTGAAACCAATTTGAAACAGCCCAAGATGTGGTGCAGGGATATAAGCTTGATTTCAATTCACGCTGGGAAAGTCTCTAACTGTTAGAGTCTAACAGAAAACGAAGGAGAGAAGCAGAACACTTTGACAGGCTAGGCTTTCGCTACATGGGTAGGTGGAGTCATGTGACCACTCAGAAGGCTCCTAAAGATCTTGCTCTGATTTCCTTTCATTTGCACCAATAACATACTGACAAAAAATAACTTGGGGAGGAAAGGGTTTAGTTGGCATATAGATCTTAGAGTTGGCCTATTGAGGAAAGGCAAGAAGAAATCCAAAGCAGGAACTGAAGCAGCAGGTGTGGAAGAAAGCTGCCTAGTGGCTTGTTCCTAGTGCCTTGCTCAATCTGCTTTCATAGACCACCCAGGACCCTCACAGTGTGCTGGGCCTTCCCACATCAATCACTGATCAAGTAAATGGCCCACAAACTTGCCTACAAGCCAATCAACTCTGGGAGAGAATATGAATGCTGAGCTCTTGGGCCCTTGCCCTGAGGTTACCACATATACAAATCCTTACAGAAGGTTCTCATGGAAGGAACTTGGCTCTTCTGTATTTATCCAGGCTCAGAAATGGCACTACTCAGAGCTGTTGGAGCAAAGATCACTCACACTAATAAAAGGCAGCACTAGTGCCCAGACCCCTAAAAGTCTGTAAGCTTGGAAACAACTATATCTTATATTTTAGAATTGTCTCAAAATTCAGTTTTCTCTAACATTTATTTGAAATCAAAATTTCAGCTTTGGCATTGCAGGATATTCTCTAGTGCTTTTCTTATACTTCAGTTAAATTATATAATGATAATTAAAGTATGTAATAATAAAATATGATCAACAAAAACATGATCAATTAAATTTGTAATACTCTTTATGGTAAACCATCAGGATAAAACCTATTCTTTTTTTGTTAATTTTATGTGTGAGTGTTTTACCTGTATATATTTAGTAATAGAATCAACTTAACTCTTTACCACTTCAGAAATACCTAGAGACAGTTATTTGATGCATAATTATGAAATCATAACACTATTTCAGAGTTTGACAACAATTCCACCTCTGCTTAACTATGTACTGGGAATTCCTCCTAGCAATTAGTCAAGGAAGAAGAAAGCAAACACAAAACAATTCAAGGAGAACCAGCCCTGCAATTGCCTCCCACATGCTAAAATTATCTATAGAGAATATCTTAATGTACAGATTAATTATTGGATCGATGACAGAACAGCAAGCTTTGTAGATAAATAAAACTGATGTATAAATTCAACCAAACTCTATAAGTCAGCTTAGAAAGTGTAACAGTTAAAAAAAAAATAGGGCATTTAAAGCAGCATTAAAACATAGAAAAGCTGTGCTGAAGCGATGGCTTAGCAGTTAAGAGCACTGACTGCTCTTCTGAAGGTCCTGAGTTCAAATCCCAGCATCCACATGGTGGCTCACAACCATCTGTACTTGAGATCTGATGCCCTCTTCTGGAGTGTCTGAAGACAGCTACAGTGTACTTACAATCAATCAATCAATCAATCTTTTAAAAAACACAGAAAAACTAGAACTACTATTAACTAAATCTTAAACTTCATCAAGACACAAAATGCAATGGAAAGTAGTTTCACACAACAAACAAAAGGAAAACCTACTACAGCATTGGGAAGTCTGTATTCAAAGGATATTCAATCTTTCCAAATTTAGTTTTGGATTTAATGTCAATAATAACCAACAGACTCTTGAAGTAGGTGGGACGATCTATTCTCTGCTCTATTTCCAGCTTATTATAAAGCAAATTAGAAAGAGTTTCAAAATGGCAAAGGGAAAGAATGTCGGGCCAATGGGACACAAGGAATCTGAGTGTAACATAAAGCAGCTATCTCTATCTACCACAGAGACAGTCCTCTGTAGACTAGTTGGGGCTGACATCCTTCTCATTAGTCTGTGACAATACATTCTCCATATAATCTCAGAGTGCTCAAAAGCAACTCTAAGTAGACTGATGACCTAAGTCCGATAGGGAACGACTGTACAATATTTTTGAAAACACTAGATCTTTGTTGCATGAGCTGCTGTGCCAGAGAAAATGTAGTTACAACCCCCAATCAAAGAAGTCTCTCTTTGCAGCAAATGGAGACCATTGCAGGAAAGCTCAACTGGACACATGGCAGAGATCACCAGATCACAAAGATCCCAATAGCAGCAAATATAGCTACAGCACAGCTCCTTCCTGCATGGCTCAGGAAACACTGGGGAAGAGGGGGATGAGAGGTTTTAAGAGACAGAACATCAGGAAGTCTGCTGTGAAATAGTCTCTCCTAGAAATAGCTGCATAAACTAGACCAGAATAATAGCAATGGCAACGGACATGTTAATGTGGAAGTAGGGAAATCTCAGATCCCACCCAGGGAACTGATGGTTGCTTGGAGAAGGAGAATTAGCCCCTGGCAGAGATGAGACCCTTTAACTGTCCGTCCAGTGCTGAGTGGTCAGTCTTGAAACCATAATTCACTCAACAAAAACCGACTCAACACGTTGTATTTGTATGTATTTGTGCCTATTCATGTGTGTGTGTTTCTGTGTGCGTGTGAACAGTAGTAGAGAAAACGAGCTATCAATATGAGAGTCAGGGAGGACATGGGAGGGGAGGGGCTGGCGGGAGAGAAGCCAAGATAGACTGTGGGAGAAAAGGCAAAAGATGAAAGTGATGTGATTAGGTTTTAGTTAAAAATACTGCATCCTCTTGACAATGAATTTGAAAGTAATTATTAAGTTATGGGTTTAAAAGCAAAATTATTTTTCAATATTCTAGCTAAGGAATTGTATCTTTTAAACACCCCCTAAAAAGAGGGGGAAAAGACAAACTATAAATTCTAAGAGATAGTTGCATTGCATAGTTGAAAAATCAATACAATAAATTCACATTACAACATCCCAAGGAATCCTCTTCCTTCTCCTCCAGAAAAAATTGAGATTGTGGAAACAGGAGGCATTGTGTACAAAGAAATTATATTAAACAAAAAGAGATGCCAGGCAAAGGTGTGGTCTTGCTCCCGAAGAGCCATGTCAAGCAGAAGGCATCCCAAGCCTTGGTAGCAGAAAATGTGAGTGCCGATATATCCAGGGAGGGGAGAAGCTGGCTGTCACCTGTGTTCCCCAGTGGCCTTGATAACCTTTGCTTTGGCATTCAAGAAGGAACCAAGAAAGCAGTCTGGTAGTGCATGACTATAGTTCCCACACTTGGCCTACTCAGACTACGATGAGTTTGACACCAGGCAGGCCTATCTGGTGAGACTCTATCTTGAAAATCCATAAATGGCACCAGCAACAATAGCAATTATTACTAAGATCATTATTATAAATCACTTTTCAGGTAATTTTTAAACTATATTCTGAGAATTTCATACAGGAGTACAGTATGTTTTAGACCTACCAACCACTCCCTAGTCCCTCTAACTTCTCTCATACCGTCTATACCCCATCTCAAATTCATGTCCTCTCCCTCTACTTCTAGTATAATTATAAACATATATTATAATTATATATATATGCATACAGACATTTTGTGTGTGCACATGTGTGTGTGTACATGCATGTGTGCGTGTGCACGAGCATGTGTGTAACCTGTAACCTACTGAGTTACTCCATTAGTATTACCTACATGAGCATGGGCAGACTGAAGAAAAAGACTTTCCATCCCTCAGCAGCCATTGACTGCCTGTAGTTGCTCAGCTAGCAGTAATGCCTTGCTTGCCCTTCTTCTATCCATGCTGGAAAGTAGATTGTATGGTCTTGAGCAGGTAAGTCTTCTCAGACTTCTGCTCTTACAGTCTTTCTTCCTCCCTCTTTCACAATGTCCCCTGAGCCTTGGATAGAGGGGCTGCACTATAGCTGTCCCTATTGGGGGATAGGATCTCACAGTCACTTATTCTCTGCATTTCAACCAGTTGTGGATCTCTACAGTAGCCTGCATCTGTTGCAAGAGGAAACTTCTCTGATCTTTGCTGAGATGGGCATATGGATATAATTATATCAATTTAGCTGCATAGTAATAGTAGGTTTTCTTCTAGGGTCTATGATATCTTGAGCCATGTGTTCTTGGCTAGGTTTCTAGTGTCAGGCATGAATTCTCTCCTACTGAGTGGGACATAAGTTCAATCAGACAGCTGTTGGTTACCCCGAAGATCTTGGCCCATGATTGTGCCTTTGGGCTTATCTTGCTGAGTTCGTTATTATTGTAGTTTACTGGATTTACAACTGGGTAAGATTTAATAGCTTTTTTTTTTCACAGCAAGAGATCCAACATCTTCTTCTTGCCTCCAAAGACACCCACACATGTGCGCAAACATCTACACACAATAATAAATAACAGAGTAGCACACACAAGTAACAAAATAAATTAAATAAGTACCGTTGATTTTCAGTGGCTCATGTGAAATAAAGAATATGTCTCATTTTATATATTATCCTTACACACTCTACAGTTTTAGTGTATAAGCTTGAAATCTAACCTAGGGGCTCAAACATTATGTTAGGAAAAGAGTCTAACATTTAACTATACCATAGCACCAATTTAAATCTTTTAAGTAAGTCTCAATTTCATTGCTATTTTCCCCTAACATTACTAATATAAACTCAAGGGTTTTAATCACACGTGGTGTTTTAGCTGAGGTGTACATCTAGCCAATGAACTACTAGCATCAGCTGTGGCAGGGCATTGAACTCCTCCATCACTGTAGAACCAAGAAATCAATCATGAATCTATTAACTCGGGTTTTGTTCTAGCAATATTTCTTTCAAGGTCTCACTTTCTTAAAGAGTTGTTTGCAAAGGCTTTTTTAAAAATGCAGGGGTTTGCAATTTTTGTGTGTTCCAAGGTTTGCCTCCAGAAAAAAAAAAAAAAGAATCTTTCTAAGGAAATCAGTGGGAAAGCAAGAAACAGAGTGTTTGCATTTGGTGCTAGTAGGGAAATGAGGCCAATATGGTCAGGCTAACATGGCGCACTAAAGGAAAAGAAGAGTGCTGTTGTGCCTGTGACCCATGCTCTAACATACCCTACAGAAAGATGGCCCTGGGGGGGGGGGGGTTGAGGGAATGGGCAGGTTGAGCCTGTTGGGAGGCTCTCTATACCTCTGGACTTGAAGTTTCCAAAACCCAGAAGAAAATAGAGGTCTTCTGTGAGCAGCCAGCTTAGCAAGAGAAAGTAAGACTGTGACAGGCATGAGATGACATCCCAGCAGAAACAAAGATCTAAAAAATTCCTTGTTTGTTTGTTTTGTTTTTGTTTTTTGCTTGTTTATTTGTTTTCCTGAAACCATCAGGATCTTTCCATGACTCTAAATGTAGGGAGATGCGCACTCCAACCAGGAAGGTCTAAGAAAGATCTTCCATCTAGGAATGATAGAATGACATCTGAGAAATGAAAATATAGTTGGTTTTTTCTTTTTCTAAAAGAAATCGACTAATATAATGCTTCCTACATAGAGACAATTTAGACGAGGATGGTTCATTATGCAATCCAGAGAAGTTTCAAACAAGATGCTATTGAGCATGCCAACAAATGAAGAAGGGGTTTAATCCAGAGAGGAAGGAAGTTTTGGCTCACAATGTGATGGGTAAGACAATTGCCTCCCTCACTGTTAATATCTAACAACCGGACCCATGAATGTTACCATGAATGCTCTTGGCCTTCTGATGTCTGGACCTTTCCAATGAGATTAAGGACTTGAGAGAGTATTCTGGTTTATCCAGATGAGTCTATGGGTCCCTAAGGTGGAAAATCTTTCCTTTGTGTGTTGAAAAGGTGTGAGAGAATAAAGGAAAGACCTGAGAGGTGCCAGGTGGAGGAAAGATTCATCACGAAGATGTCTGTGGATTATTCAGATTAGGCTTTATTTATTGCTGTGTCACTGATGGTTTCTTTTGATTGCCAAGTTCATTGGATCTGAGATTAACTAAGGGATACACCTCTGGGTAGGTCTATAAGAGAATTTCCTGCAAGGGGTAACTCAAAGGAGAAGATACTTCTCCAAAGTGGGTAGCATCCCAGGCCTGACCCAGATATGTGAGGTTGGAAGGGAAAGCCATTGCTTTTTGCCTTTGACTCTACTCTGCTGCTGCTGCTTCTGCTGCTGCTGCTGCTGCTTTACACTGACATCAGAATTCATCATCTTAAGCCTTCCAGTGTGGACTAAAGAGCTTCAGGAATCCTGTAGGTTTCCATCACCAGGTCAGCACTACTGAAGCCTCAGGAGCTAAGCAGCTGCCAGGCTCTTGGCCTTCTGATGTCTGGACAACCATTTTGGACAAAGCATCATGAGTATATATATATACATACATATATATGTGTGTGTGTGTGTGTGTGTGTATGTGTGTGTGTGTATATATATATAATACACACTTGACTAATCCTGTAATGGTGATGCCTGACAGAAAGAACTGAAGGGAACAAGGATTTACTTTGCCTAACAGTTTCAGAGGGTTCTAGTGTATCATAGAAAAGGGCATGGCAGAATGGTTCAGTTCATATCAGTGGGAGCATAAGATGGGCTGTTCGCATCACTATGAGCTGGAACTGAACACAGTAGGAACTGGAGCCTAGGATAATTGTCAATGGCCTACCCCTTGGGACCTACTCTGCTTGCTTAACCCAGTATTGTCAAGGTTCTACATCTCTTAAGACAGTGCCTGAAGTGGAAACTTAAGGATTCTTTGGAAAGTTGGTTGGATGGTGTTTGGTTGGGGCACACAGGTGAAGGAATATTTCATTAAAGTGAACACAGGTGAAAGGCTATGCAGACTTGTGAAGGAAAGTTTCTCTGAAGCAGAGATGAAAGGATGTTCTGCTAAAGCACGCATGTGAAAGGACACATGATGAAAGATTCTTTGCTAACAACACACATGTATTGGTCTGCCTTACACTGAGTAGTTGAGCTGCATTTGTCAGAATGCCATAGAGAGAAACGCACCGAAAAACTTCTGGTAGTGTGCTGCAGTTTCTTGCCACTTCCACGGATTTGGGCTGATTGGATTCACTTGCTGAGACAAGACTCTTCCTGAAGCAAGACTTATGCTGAGGCAACCCACGTGGAGGACACATGCTTGGAGGGTATAAATAGGACTCCACAGAGTGACAGAGACAAAGCTTGGCTTGCTGGTATGGCTAGCTGTGCAACACTTGTGGGTCTCGAGTCTTCACTGATCTTCCCTTGAGAGAGGCACATCTGAGAACTTTTCCTGGTGTTCCTGTTGATCCTTCTTGCTGACTAGAGTCAAGGCTGAGTCCTGGCTGTGTGGCTCTGCTAGGTTGTGTCACCACTGTTGCTAACCTTACTCTACCGAACTGGACTGCTGGTGTATCCACGAAGTGTTTGCAAGTGGATCGAGCTGCTGCTGCTTGCTAACTGTGAACTGAATTACTGATTTCCAGACAGTAGATAGAGTTGTCCCAAAGAACCTTTCTAAACAGGTCCACTTCCCCCATATCCTTTCTTTTTTACTACCTCTGTTGGGTGGTAGGTTACAAGGGAGGTTAAAGTGCTTAAGAACCATCATTAAAAATAGGATTTGAAAAAAAATTAAAGTTACATGTGGCACTATCTGGGACCCGAGCATTCAAAGCTCAAACCTGTGGAAAACATTTCACACTCAGGCCACCATGTTTTACTCCTGCCTCCCCAAAACTCCCATCTATTCCCTAATGTAAAACATCTAACATTATTCTGAAGTGGAAGTTTTTGTTTTGTCATATGATGCAGGCATTTTGCTGAGACAGACTCACGTAATGCTTTGAGGAGGCAAGACCTGTGAGAGGACACATGATGTTTAGAGAGAGTACAGTGACAGGCCCTTCATAGCTAGCTGTGCAATGCTTCATTGGTCTTGTGTGGTTCCTAATGGATTGTGCCACGTGTTTGCTATCCCAACACTACTGAACTGGACTGCTGGTATCCTGTCAACAGAATCACCCCAAAATCTACTTCTAAACGGGTTCACATTCCCTTGTCCTATTTACCATTTTTTCTCCCCTACCTTTGGGCCATGGACTAGAGAGGGGATTGAAGCATTTGAGAACCCTTATTAAAGTAGGTTTTGAAAAAACTTAGCCTACATTATTCAAATTTCAAGTTCAAATTCTATACCTGTCAGACTTTATGAAATAAAAAAAAAGTAATGTAGATGAACTGAAGGACCCAGAAGCATTTACTTTGTTCACAGGTGTGAAGGTTCCAGTCCAAGGTTGATTGGCTGGTCTTCTTGCAGCCAAAGCTGCTCTCATCAGACCTGGGAAATGAGACAGATCAAGGGGAGGGATCTGCAGCTCCCTTCAATGACCTAAAGGCTTACACTAGGGTCCATCTCTTCTCAGTAACACCACCATAGATATTGGTCCTTTGGTACAGTGTTCAGTGCACATTACAGATCCAAAATATAGCAACCCTTTTGTCAGGAGATGCCAAGCCTTAATTTCCATGTCCCAGTATCTATCTCGTACATATCACAAAAACTGCCCAAGTTGTTTTCTGAAAAACCCATCTTCCTGGCAGCAGTTTTAATGTGTTGCTTTGTGATGATCTGCCCTGTGACCTGTCATACCCTCTTCTTTTCTGTAGCGTTTCCCCTAGGAATTATTCATTTCAGCTTTGTATGAATTTTTAAATGTATTTTCTGCCACAAAGCAGTAAGGATTTTCAAAATATATTATACTTGGAAATCTAATTTTAGTCTGGATTGTGCTCTCTTGGAAAGTTTGTCTCACTTTCTGATATTACAACTTGAAATATTAATATGAGTTGAAGCTCTTGTATGTGTTGTGAGGATACAAAAAGAACAGCAGACATACTAAAAGCTTCCCTGGGAGGGAAGGAGAATTTTGCCCAGTAAAAGCATTGTTGTTGCCGGCTTTAGCCCCACCCACAACCTACTATTATTTTGAACAGCCTCTTTCCAAATACACAATCTTGAGAATAAATCCAAGGAGATTTTAAATGAAACCTGGGTATATAAACTGCCTGGCTTATTGAGGTTGTGGAATATGGCTTCACTTTTAACCATGCGTTTAGCCAATGTCACAGCATCTGTGGGTTACACAGAACAGTGACATGGGACACTAGCTGATCCTCTGCCAGCGCAGGCAGCCGCCTCACCTTCTTTCATTTCACAGACATGATAAACTGTATCCTAACTGAACCAGCTTGTTCAGCCTCTTTTAAAATATGCAACAAATATAGATAATTATGCACAAGACAGAACTGGGAAATCACAGGATTCCCCTTACTGTATCTGGAATGTAACTCTTAATTATCAAAAAAACATAACTTTACACAATCAGAACCAGTTGTTGCTAATCATAGATATTATGCAAAATAATGGAAACTTAGATTGTTGAATTGTAAAGGTAGAAGTATACTGTTGGTTTAAAACAGGCCAGGAGTACTGTTGTCTCCGGTATCTATAGTCTTGGGTTCAGTCTTGGTAACACATTGATGATAAGATTTCTTCATTTCATTCTCTAATCATCTGCTTAAGGGAAAAATGTGTCTGAAGACATTGGCTTTATGGTCATAAGGCCCCAAGTTCTAGCCAATGGCTGCTTTCTTCTCCAATGCAGCTGCTTGGTTTTTCTTTCTAAGTTCTGCATTTGTCCTTTAAAATATCTAAGCCAGGAAGGGGCCTGCCACCTCTCCATTCTCATTTGTGAAAGAATTATTCCAGATCTTCTACAAGAGCCATTCTGGCTTCTGACACCAGAGCAGAGAAGGTGAAAGCTGTTATAATTATTATTGGTGACACGGGTTGCTTATTTGCAGCTTATTTTCAGAGTTGAACTGAACCCCTCTCCCATTGTTTGTTATTGACTAAATAGCTTTCACGGACTCCCACTGAACGTCACTCACCTGCTTCACAAGCTGTTCGGCTCCTTCACCTGGAATTACTATTCATCTCTCTATTCTTCAGCCAGAGGAAGTTAACCAGCCTCCAAAGTGCTTGAACCAGAGCTTAAAAGCCTGCATGCCACTAAAACCCACATTATTCCTTGTTTCCTGCCCTTGGGGACAATCGCATCCACACCACTTTGTAAAAAAAAAAAAAAAAAAAACGCATGTGTTTCTGTTGGCTCTGACATTTGATGTGAATATGGTTCAGCGTGAGGTATCGACATTTTCGTTTCTAAAGCCTAAGCTTTTTCTTCTCTATTCTTCTTCAAGAAAGCAAACACCATGTGAATCTCAGCACTGTGAACACTGTGCCACAATAGTTCACTCTGCTGCTTTCTGATTATGACCGCAGCTAGACACCTATGTGTTCTCTCTTTGTGAGTCTTATGCCCTAAATTCAATTTGATTCCCCAAATCACACCTCTTGGTGGACACCTATTTAAAAGAGCCATGTTGGAGAAGATCTCCATCTAACCTTAAACTCACTTACAACATCTGGGGTCTCTCCTTTCTCATAAGCCAATAAAACTATATCTTCTCTCACACAGTCTCCTCAGCCACGGCTCCATTTGTCTAGGCTTCCTCAATAAACAGCTACCAATGACCTACTGACTGACTGCCTTTCTTCCTCCCTCTGACTTTGATGTCCCGCCCTGCTCCTGAACTGAGATGTATAGATTTGGTATTGCTGAACTCCCTGTTGCTGTATGCAGGACACGTTTCTCACTCAGAGTATACCCTCTATAGCAGTAGACAGAGAGTTGTGTGCAGTCTTCCAGCTGAGACCCAGATGAAACACAACCCTATCTTTCCTCTTGCTTCCATATGTTTATTTTTCTGTATCTTTACATCTACCCAAAGCCTCAATGTGAGGATGTTAGGATGTGGTAACACTCAGGGCTCAGTGGTGAAATATCCATTAGGTGTTTTCAGATTTTATACTGCTATTGTAAATAAACTGATCATTTACCCATTTTATGTATACTATTCTCATCTTTCCCTTTCAATACCAGATAGCTTCTCTCTAGACTTCTATACAGTGTTACCTACTTGATATTCTTGCCATGACGTTTCACCAAACAATGAAAGAAGGAGTAGGTTTTATAAACCGTTGCACCTAATGAGTCAAGGACAGTTAGCAGTCACCTCCTAGCCAGGCTGGCCCCTGACTGCCCTCATTTCAGTCTTAGTCGTTGTGTTTTGGGTGTTCACAGGAGTGCTTGCTACACAACCTTACAATTGCATAATCCTCTAGCCACTGTATAGTTCAACCCTTTCGTATGCCTAACAAACCTACTTTGTTTTTAGACTAGTTTTCCTAAGAACACGCTCTGTTCTTGAATATGTAAGCCAATGTTATGCTTTGAAACACCTGCTTACACCTTTCAGTGACTTCCCATCTGAGAGTAAAAGCCACACACCTTGCAAGATGCCCTTTCCAGTAGTGTTTCTAGATCCCTGTGACAATTTCTACACTTGTCCCCATTGAAAGCTCTTCTATTGCCGCAGTGGTCTCTTCTTGTTTAGCCCTAGAAAGGCCAGGAGTGCTCTTGGCCCATGCTTTATACTCTTCCCTGGCCTGAGTGTCCTCCCCTAACACAACTCCATGGTTTGGACTCTCGGCTTTTATCATCAATGACCAATTTCTCACATCACTGAACATAAATCTAATACACACACACACACACACACACACACACACAAGACTTTTTTATCCACATTTCTGTTTAATTTTGCTTACCCAGCACACTCTATATTTCACTGATTTATCTTGCTCATTTCCTGAAATAAGATGTCAGTGAAGAATTTGTCAAAACGTCTGTCCATGTCCCCCAGCACAGACCAGAATTCCGTTTACTCCTGTTTAGTTCTGCCATTCCAGGAGCACAAACACATTTTTGCCTTTCCTCGTGTCAGAATTTATAAAGAACAATAGAAATCACGACCTGTATGAGTTTCATTGGATGCAGTTGGTCAAGTGGTTCCAGGTTGATAGCTGGCTATTGCCAAACACATATTCTTTTACTGTAACTTTAAATATTGCTGTTAATTATCAGATGAGGGGTATACATCTGACAAGCATTATAGCTATCTACTCAAGTTACCGAGTGCCTGTGTACTGGCAAGTTTTGTGTCAACTTGACACAGCTGGAGTTATCACAGAAAAAGGAGCTTCAGTTGAGGAAATGCCCCCATGGGATCCAGCTGTGGGGCATTTTCTCAATTAATGATCAAGGGGGAAAGGCTCCTTGTGGGTGGGACCATCTCTGGGCTTGGTAGTCTTGGGTTCTATAAGAGAGCAGGCTGAGCAAGCCAGGGGAGGCAAGCCAGTAAAGAACATCCCTCCATGGCCTCTGCATCAGGTCCTGCTTCCTGACCTGCTTGAGTTCCAGTCCTGACTTCCTTTGGTGATGAACAGCAGTATGGAAGTGTAAGCCCAATAAACCCTTTCCTCCCCAACTTACTTCTTGGTCATGATGTTTGTGCAGGAATAGAAACCCTAAGACAGTCTGTAAAGGGGTTAAAGAGGTTATGGCATATTTTAACAAATCCATAAAGGCCTTTGCTGAGGCAGAAGAAAGGAAGAGTTTCTGCTGGGCTAGACAAGGAGCTCTGTTGGGATTACCACTGCAGAACCAAGCCACAGGGTCACAGCATTGACATGTCTACAGGTTTGAATTAATCTCGAAAGGCAATGTGTGGAAACACAGAAAGCACAGTCACAAAGCCCAGGGTCAGCAGAAGAATTGTCACCAATTCGAACAGGCTCTGATTGCAGTGGAGAGTGGGCTGAGCTACAGGCCCTAGGCCAGTTGGGAGTCAGCCCATCAGTTGCACAGAGCAGGCATGAGGTGATAGGTTTATGGAGCCAGTGTGAAGTGCTTCCCTCTTTATGAAGTCCATGTCAGGACACGTCACTGTTGCCACCATTCTGGTGTGTTTGGTATGTCCTTGGGTTTGATTTCGATGTCCTGATTTTAATATGCCCATGTGGTCATAGATGGCCCTGATGTGCCTCCACATATTTATAGGTGGTGCATTTTTTTTTAATATTGCCAGTCTGTGCTTCATGTGTGGTGATGGACAGGGAGTACTGTTCACACGCATAACAAAGTGCACATCATTCTGACCCCATATTTGCACTAGAAATGCAGACCAAACATGCTTGGAAATTCAAGTCTCCCTATGTAGGCACAGCCAGAGAGCTACTGTTTATGAAACATGGAATCACTTGAGATCAGGGTGTATGTAGACTGATCTCAACAAGCTCAATAAATCGTTTGGAAAAAAAAAAAGAGTCTGAGAAGAGAGATTACTGGCAACACAAGTGTCAGTGTAGTGGAGGCTCTGAGGACAGGTTGGTATGATGGCCGGTGGATTTGAAACACATGGAAAGAGGGAAATGGAAGATCAATATGAAGCAAGGCACCCCAACTCCTGAGTCATGGAGACACATGCCCCGACTTGAACTTCAGCACTCTCCAGTTTTCACCCAAGTTTCTTTCCTTTCTTCTTCTTTTTTATTCTTTTTTTCCTTTTTATATTAGACATTTTCTTTATTTACATTTCAAATGTTATCCCCTTTCCTGGTTTCCCCTCCAAAAATCCCCTCTCCCATTCCTCTTCCCCCAGCTCACCAACCCACCCACTCCTGCTTCCAGGCCCTGGCATTCCCCTACACTGAGGCATCGAGCCTTCTCAGGACCAAGGGCCTCTCCTCCCATTGATGTCCGGCATCTGCTGAAATGAGAACAAAAACCTAATCCATCAAAATATGCACTTCTGGTAAAGTTCCTAAATGCATTAGCATTGCTTTTTGGCATCTGTAGTCCCAATTCTGACTAAATATTCTTGTTATTGGAAGTATATCTACCCAGAATATGATTTTTCTGCTTAAAAGCTCACTCTGAAAGACTCAAGGATACACTGAAACCTCAAATACCCAACTTAGTCACCAACTAACTAAGAAAGATGTCTATTGTCTTAACCAGTATCTGATAGTCTTCTCTGATGGAAAGCTCCCAACAAGTCAAACTGCAGGAGAAATTTACGAACCTACTGACATAATGAATTTTATAATTTTTCAATTTCTTTTTTTATTGTTACATTAAAAATGTTCTTTTTTTTAATTAGGTATTTTCCTCATTTACATTTCCAATGCTATCCCAAAAGTTCAATTTCTTAATGTAGTCAAGCAAGCCAGCATACTTAACTTTTCATTTGTGAAGTCTCAATGATATTCCACCTGGTTAAACATCACCCCACTGCACATCCTCTGCAAACAGCACCATCAAACACTGGGGAAAAGGAAAGTAGATGAGTGCTTCAGTAAATCACATGTGACATATTCAATTAGGAAGCTAAACTCTGCTGTAAATTCCAGAATATCTTGTAAGAAAAGGCAAGTGAAAAAAATTATTCTTTTATTGGAAACTACAAAGATGCTAGACCAAATGATGTCATTTCCTTGTTATATATTATATATAGAATGTATATGAAGCTACAGGTACCCAGACAGACAGAGACACACATTAACATAATTACTACACTCCCTAAGTATTTTCTTCTCAAGTCCTACCACACCATTTGACGTCCACTTATATATATCATTCCATCTTAAGCTTATAATTATTTTTGACATGTGTTTACTATGGTGAACATCGACATTGCTGAAATTCTAGTCAACATCAGAAAAGCAAATATGGACATTTAATGTCCTACAGAAAGCTAATAAACTGATAAAAGATAATTAACAGATATTCCTGGTGTGGTGGTGTGAATGAGAAATGCTCCCTCCCCCTAAAGCCCTGGCCCTAGTTGGTGGTGCTACCTGGAGAGGTTTAAATCTCTGGAGCAAGCTTGGAGATTGTGCACCTTACATCTCTCTTGGAACTCTCTCTCCCTCCCTCCCTCCTTCTCTCTCTCCCTCCCTCCCTTCTTCTCTCCCTCCCTCCCTCCTTCTTGTTTTCTTTTGAAGATGTGAAGGCTCAGCTTCCTGCTGCTATTGTTAGCTTGCTGCTTAAGGCCAATGTTCTCCACTGTGATAGACCCTTGTGCCTCTGAAACCACAAGCCCAGACAAACTCCTTCCTTCAGAAGTTGGTTTTGGTCACAGTGACTTTGTCATAGCCCCAGAAAAGTAACTGATGAAGGTGTTTAGGACTGTGTGACCCAACACTTTTAAGCAGGGAGTAGTTTACACTTTTCATTTTCTCTTTGAGCCACTAATACCATAAGCTGGTCCTGGTGGCAACCAAACGACCAGGCTTAACACTGGGACTTCAGGGGGGTCCAGATCTCCTCTGATACCTAATTGAAGTCATAGAATTTCTTCCTCAATCAATTCTGTGAATTTTATGCCCTCGAAGCCTCTAACCCACTGCCTCTTACCTTGGTTCACTCCACACATCTGCAACCCCAGAACTGGGAGAGGATGAGGGAAGAGAAACAGGAGGACCCCTGGAGTGCACTGAGCAGACAGCCTTACCAAAACTGTGAGCTTCATGCTCAGTGAATGACACAGACTCAAAAAAAAATTAGGTAGAAAGCAATACATGAAGAAGATATCCAAAGATGGCTGCAGGCGCAGGCAAGCTCATCCTTTGTCCTCCTCACAGTCATGCTTGTATATGTGTATATGCACATATGCTTACACATGCACATTTGTGCACACAAACACAGGCATGCAATGTGAATGTGCATGCATGTACACACACACACACACATCACATCCCAATCACCACGTGTTTCAACCTTTTTTAGAGACTGACAGATTAAAGAAAAGATTCCACCCAAGTCCTGCTGGATGAGTTAGTTTATTAGTGTTATTTACAGAACCATGTATATAACTCAAAAGCGTCACCCAGACATGTCCTGGGCAGCTTACAGGCAAGTGCACCGCTGTAGACACCTATTTGTAACATGGAAGACTCCTGTAAAACTGAACCTCTTGACACTCTCTGGGCGGCCTACAAGCAGCTATACTACCAAAGACTCCCCAGTTCCAGCCAGCCACCCAGAGAGCAAAGGATTCCAGAGGATCTTGTGAATACCCCCGAGCTCCACGGAACTCATTCTTCCTTCCAGAAAGAAATGACAATATGTTGGACCTTATGGGAATTCTCTGCAGCTAATCCCAAATGAATCAGTCTGCATTGGTCATGTGCATCCAGAAGGAAGGATGACCCAAGAAGAGTATAATACAAATGCATTTGATTGCTATAGATGATGGGGACTTTTGAATTTGGAGTTCATGTATTCTGCATTATGCTATGTTTAAGTGTGGTCCCCATACAGTTATGTATTTGAACAATCATACGGGGACCAGAAAGTTCAATGTGCTAGTTTGAATATGCTTGGCTCAGGGTGTAGCACTATCAGGAATTTGGCCTTGTTGGAGGAAGTGCATCTCTGTGGAGGTGGGCTTTGAAGTTCCACCCTGTGCAGAAGAGACCCTCCTATTAGCTCCCTAGAAGACAGTCTCTTCCTGGCTTCCTTTAGAACTCTCAGCTCCTTCTTCAGTATTATGTTTGCCTGTATGACTACTGTGCTTCCTGATATAATGAAAATGGACCAAACCTTTGAAACTGTAAGCCAGCCAAAATTAAATGTTTGCTTTTATAAGGAAAACAAAAAAGAAACAAACAAACAAAAAAAATACATTTGAGAATAAGTTCCCATTATAAGCCTACTATGTACATTCTGATCTGATGACTGCTTCTGGCCTCCAGTGAACACCAGGCACACACACACATATATATGCAGGCAAAACGTTCACACCACAGAATAAAATAAATATAAATAAAATGCAAAGTAAAGTGCCGTGGGCTGGACTCAGTCGGGCCCTCAGCCCGCAGTAGAAATCAGGGTCCCGGTACTCAGGAGTCAGCAAGTGACAAACAGACAGGAACACAAGAGAGAGTGTTGGATCTGAATGTGATTTCTCAAAGCGAGCATCAGAATTATATTACAGAAGAAAACAAAGAAGTTAGGTGATACATTAAGGTCATCTGATACATAAGGACTCTTTACACAAAACAGAGAAATGCATTACATAAAAGCTAACAAGAACCAGGCAGTGTTTACAACTGGGATAAAAATCAGTGTTTACAACTGGAATAAAAATCAGCCCTACCTAAGGTCAGCTTATTCTTAGAAGCCAGGGTCAAGGGCTTTATTCCCTTGCCATAGTTCCAATTTTTTTTTTTTTTTTTTTTTTTTTTGGCAGTTCTGCAACTTTATTTGACACGAGCAGGTTAGTTCTCATCCACGTTGACCGTCTGTAGATTTTTGAATGTGGTAACAGGCACGTAAGTTACCAGCGTGTAGAGCTTGTTTGGGGAATCCTCATCCTCATTACGTTTTCTGGACAAGCGTACTCGGATGCGATATGGAACGTTCCTTATTCCCTTGGCCCAGACGGCTTTATTGAGCCTGGTGTCAATGCGCACATCTGGTGTCCCCATTTCCTTCATGGCAAACTTCCGAATTTCTTTGAGTGCCCGAGGAGCACGCTTCTTGAAGCCCACTCCATGGATGCGCTTGTGAATGTTGATGGTGTATTCTCGGGTCACCACCTCGTTGATGGCAGAACGGCCCTTCTTCTTCTCGCCACCCTTCTTTGCGGGAGCCATTCTGCCGGGCCCAAGTAGGAAAGGAAGGGCGCGAGGGTTTGTGGGAGGGAAAGTCGCGTAGCCGTACAACTTCCGGGTCACGGGGAGGCCCATAGTTCCAATTTTAATCTATTTTATAATCCACCTTCTCCCTAGGCCATTGTAGATTCCTGTATATGGGAGTAACTCAGCTGTTATTCTAAGTATTTACTCTACTTCCTTCTTAGACCACAACCCACCTTCTTCCTAGGCCTGCACATTGTAAACTCCTGCATATGGAAGTGACTTAGTTGTTATTTTAAGTATCTGTAAAGAACCACAATTTATCAGAAGAGCCCACCAACTTACTTCTAATATGTAATGTAGTCTACCATACATGAGTATAATGAGAATTCCAAGTTTACTTTGTAGAACTTGCCCTGAGATTTCTACTCTAATCCAGTAAACTACAATTCCTGATTTCTTTCACTATCTCTCTTTCAACACTGGAGGCTCAATGATTGCTTAGGATACTGGAACACTGATGGAGGCCAGGAAGCAATGTTCAATCTAACTTAGCTATTTGTCAAATCATTCCTTGGAGGCACTATAATAAAAACAATACTGAAAGAAAGAATGCAAGACCCTCCACACTATCACAAGGACAAATCTGAAACACATCCGTGTTATGAGATGCCAAAGACTCCAGGAGACCAGTTTCTGCGAAACTTTTTGCCTCAGGACTGATGCCAAGCTTTTGGACTTGTCATGCAGACTCCACTGGAGTGGGTGTGGCAGTAAAGTGTAGTAGAAAATAATCAATAAAGTTGTGAATACTTAAATTAGTTGAATTAACAAAATATAGTGTGTAGCAATGAACAGAGGCGGTGTGGTGGTTAGGATAATCCTCTCTCCCAGTAAGACCTGAAGCCACGCTGTGTGTGCACCAATTTTTGGAACAAGAAAAAACAAAGTCTTAAAGCATTAGGAGGAAGATGATGTGGTTGACTTACAGCCAACAAAGCAGATATTGGAAAAGATCAGTAAGAGAAACAAGTAGGTCATTGTGTATGGTCATGACAAAAGTCTGGAACATTCCTAGTTGCCTTCCTCATATGTATATGTTGACAGGATATTGTAATGAACCGATATGTAGTCAATTTTGTGATATATGTATGTGTGTGTGTGTGTGTGTGTGTGTGTGTGTGTATATATATGTGTGTGTATACATATATGTATATACAATATATATACTATATATACATACTATATATATATATATATACACACATACTATATATATATACATACTATACATACATATATATATATACATATATATATATGTATATATATATATGTGTTATTTTATCCCTAAATCCTATCCATTCTTTTTGAGTTTCCCAATTTTTCTTTAAAAACATTTTTGATGGTCAATTTGTTTGGAAGAGATAAAAAAATCATGTGGAAGTCATTCAGTGAGAAACATAATGTGACTTTGAAAAGAATCCCTCAACACTCTTGAATATGAATTGCAGTAAATCAAAGAGCAATACGAAAAATTTCCAAGCTTTGTCCAGAGAGGGTTGAGAGAGGCTTGAGTGAAGGAGACAGAGGGCTGGTGTCAAATGTCTAACTGACTGCCAAGTGAGACTCCCACCAGAACTTCTTTGTGTGGTGTGTTCAATGAAGGAGGGAAAGAGAGAAGTTGTGGAGTTAAGGGGCAAAGATAACAATTCTACTGGGGATAGGGAAGACTGCAGGAAAACCAACAGCAAGCTTGTGAGTGAGAGACTGTACACACTCAGTGCTACCCCATCATGTAGACACGAGTGAGTATCAGTACACATTCAGAAGGTATGACAGGAAAGAGTTTGTTGCTCACTGAAGAAAGGCCTGGCATTAACTTAGGTGAGAGTACGTCTGTCACCTTTTTCTATCACTGGGAGAAAATACCTACAGTAGCATAAAGGAAAAAGTATTTGTGTACGGGATGGATTCATCATGTTTAGTCTATTTACTCTTGGCTCGGTTGATTCTTGGCCTGTGGGAAGGTAGAATGTCACTGGCAGATTGGAGTATCAAAAGCATTCACGTGATTGCCAGGGATTAGAGGCACAACAGAAGAGGCAGCAGTACCAGTACCATCCTCAGGGCATGCCCCCAGTCCCCACATCATCCAACTTGCTCCCACCTCCTAAGGTTTTCAGGACTTTCCCAATGTACCATCACCTGGGGACCAAGCCTTCAACATAGGAGCCTTCAGGAGCATTACAGCAATCAAATCCAGAGGCAAGGGAAACTGAAAACAGCCAATTAGGTAGGTAATAGAATGCCCAAGGCAAGGTGGTATCAGAATTACTCCTAGAAGTGGCCCCTTGTGTTTACATTCAATCTGAAGCTTAGCTTAGAGGGCATCAGAGACTGACTATTGCGTTTTGTAACTTTGATTAGATATTCATGGAGAGGAGATAGACATACTTACATGCATATGTGTGTGTGTGTGTGTGTGTGTGTGTGTGCGCGCGCGCGTGCGCACGAGTGTGTGTTTATAAAGGTTTATAAAGGCATATGTTTATATTTATACAGGAATATAAAGGTATATATATCTTATATGTACACATACACATAGCACATGTACACACACACACATAACACACATACACGCATGCATGCACACACGCATGCACAGCTGGAAACGTGAGCAAGTGGAGCTAGCTCACAAAGACACATCTGGGAAGCTCCGCAGTCAGGGAAATGTGTAGATTCTTCGGAGGAGGCATTTTTGTTTTGCTGAGGTAGGTGCTAGTCATGCATATTTGTTGATGGGAACATCCTGACACAGAGAGAAAGACTGAAGACTCAGCAAAAATGAAGGTGGTAACAAGAGTTCTTTGAAAACCAGACACATAGGTGCGACTGGAGCACAGAGGCATTTGTCAGCCAGGAGCAGAAGCAATTGCAAGGGAAGAGAGGCAAACACTCGCTCCTGTTGGAATGTTGCTTTGGGAGTGGTTTATTTCAGAATCAGCCCTGATGGGCAACAGAGTTTAATCACGTAGCAAGTGGGAAGCTTAGCTTGAAGGCTGCTATTCCCTAGTGCACTCTTCTCACCTCTGACCTCTGACCTCCCTGGGTAAGAGCTGCTGTGCTCACAGATGGCCAAGAACCTGGAGCCAAATAATACTGATGTGCAATGAGGAATACGGAGGGGACTTCCTGTCTCTGTTGGACTGACTGTGCCGGTTGCTTTGATGCTTGGAAACCAACAGGGCATTTGCTTACTTGCCTCTTCTTCTCTTAGTAAATAATAAAGTTGTCAGCAGCTGGAAGTGGAGGATGGCGTTGGGCATTTTATAGCAGACAATGTGCTAAGACTCTATTTACCTAGATTTACACACTGGGTGGAACTGACACACAGCACAGTTTGTGTTTGAGAGAGAATTCAACAAAGGCTGGTTCTTGTGTGTGCCAGGCCTAATTTAATCATTTCATTAGCACATACTTCCTACTCCATGTGCTGGGTATAGGGCTGATGAGACAAGCCTGGAGTTCAGTTCTGCCATTAGTCTTGGGGTTCATCCTGGAACCCTTCAGAGAAGGGCCGTGACTGTTCCTTTCTCTGATCCCATCCCAGTGTCTGAACAAAAAAAAGTGGTGACTTAAGCTCTAAAGGAAGGAAAGGTAGAGGACGTCACCTGCATTTGATGGGTGGGTAGACTGAGTCAGAAGTCATTTTGGTGGCTTATCTGATTTAACAATACATAACGCTTAGTCAAATAATTGTCACACTATCACACTAACATCAGCGGCTGCCTTTTAAATCAGTGTCCTTTCTTCTGAGCCTATGATAGTGACAGATGTATTACTTCTCAACAGCATAGCAAACACCTCCCTGAACCACTGCGGAGAAACTGGAGAAGGGAAGTGAGACCTCGGAACAAGCCACGTGTGTGACAGACAGCGAGTCACAACCCCAGAGGGCAGAAAGTGTAGGTGAGTGGCCATACTCAGTTATGATGAGAGGAAGGAAAAAAAAAGTAGTAGATCAAGGAGGACAAATGAGCTTTTACCATCCCAGGGACACACTATTGTAGCACCTACATCCCTGTAACATTACAGAATACAAGGCAAGAATTATTTCCTCTATATGAAACCGAAACAACCAGAGCGACCATAGGCCGCACACTTTCAGAATTCTCTACAACTCACCTGATCTCAACTTTAAAAAAATTTTAAATATATTATTTTGTGTGTATGGGTGTTTTGCTTGCATTTTTAAAAATGATTTATTTGTTTATTTGTTTGTTTATTTATTTATTTATTGTATGTGAGTGAGTACACTATCGCTGTCTCCAGACACACCAGAAGAGGGCATCAGATGCCCATTACAGATGGCTGTGAGGCACCATGTAGTTGCTGGGAATTGAACTCAGGACCTCTAGAAGAGCAGTCAGTGCTCTTAACCACTGATCCACCTCTCCAGCCTCTGATCTCAACTTTTAACCTGTCACTGTAACTAACCAATATGTGGTATAAACATATTATATATACAGCATATAAGTTATATGCATATACAAAGAATATCTGATAAACATTTGGTCTATTTATACAAAAGCTGCTGGCCTAACAACCCAAGTTGATTCCAAATTTACACTGTGGGATATTCCAGCTCTCTCACGGTTGGTTTTCTTTTCTTTGTTGTTTGTTTGGTAGTAGAGACAGCAGTAGTGATACAAAACTGCACAAAGCTTCATTTTATATAGCCTTTCCAGAACTACTGTGTGGTAAATAGAAAGTACGCTGTCAGCTGGGATTCATTTTAAAGGAGGCCAGCGCTGGGCTGAAGGGACCACAGCTGGGCTGAAGAACAGCAGGTAGAGCAGTCATGGCTCAACCCAAGGTCTTCTGATATGGAGTCTAACCAATCCCTCTAACAGCACCAGAGCCCTTCTATATCTGACATGTTTCTTAAGGAGTGCCTAGTGAGAGTTTCAGAGACTAGGAGAGATCAATGCCTTCCCCTCCATACCCTCTCCCATGAGGAATCTTGCCTCATTTGTTCAGAGCACTTTAATGTGAGAACAACTTCTATTCAATATTTTTATCTTCTAACCAAATTGTACTTGTTTCCCCAGATAGAATGGCTGTCATCAACTAGATATTGTTTACAGACAACATAGAAATTTGAGTTCATCATTACAGCTTAAAAAGTCGCAACAGCCCAGTATTCCTTCCCATTGTGGCTTACACATTACCTCATTCATTGACTTTTGTAGTATGAGCCAGAGAAACCATCATGTCCTCCACCATGAGATTTCAATCCTGACACCTTGGAGTGAAGAAGAGCCGCCCTTAGACAGGAAGTCTCACCCGTATCCCTCATTGCATGTCAGTATTATTTGGCTGCTGGTTCGTTCTTGGCCAACTGTGAGCACAGCAGCTCTTACCCAGGAAGGTCAGAGGTCAGAGGTGAGAAGAGTGCATTAGGGAATAGCAGCCTTCAAGCTAAGCCTCCCACTTGCTATGTGATTAACTCTGATGCCCATCAGGGCTGATTCAGAAACAAATCAGTGAATGTGATTGCAGAATGCTCACTTCAGCACTGGGGATTTAAGAGTTACAGGCTTGAAAAATCAATGAGGGATCAAAACTGCATCTTAGCATTTCTGTACTCATCTCTTGGCAGAGTGTTACAGAGAGTGGCATTTGCTCAAAATGGGGTCAAAGCTCTCAATCTCTGGCAGAAAAATGTTTACAAAATGATGTGAGCCTTCTGATTAAAACGATGACAGCTATAATATATTGAACAGTGATTATGACCCAGCTAGTGTGAATAATCTCATGTAGGCACACACACACACAAGCATGTAGAACCAACAAATGATCTTAAAATATATTACTTTTCCTTTGGAGTATACTCAGAAAAAATGTTAATACATACTAAGGGGTGTGAGGGATATATTCTTTTGGTGTGAAATCATGAAAAAACCTCCAGATATTATTCTAAATGCATGCTTTCCCATTGATTGCTTTTACATTAGAATAAGCATGGTGTGGTGCTTTGAATAAAATGATCTCCTGTAGGCTCACAGGGAGTGGCACTATTGTGAGGTGTAGTAGTAGTAGTTGTGGCCTTCTTGGAGAAGGTGTTTCCCTAAGGGGTGGGGTTTGAGGTCTCTTATGCTCAGGCTATCATCAGTGTGTCTCACTTCTTCCTACCGGCCACCTACAGTGCCAGATGTAGAACTCACAGCTCCTTCTCCAGCACCATGTCTGCTTGCACGCTGCCATGCTTCCTGCCATGATGACAATGGACTAAAGCTCTGAACTAAATGTTCAGCCCCAACTAAATGTTTGCCCTTATAAGAGCTGTTGCTGCTGTGGTCATGGTGTCTCTTCACAGCAATAGAAACCCAACGAAAACACACAGGGAAGATCAGAGACGAGTGGAGTGGCAGCCCTCAATTCTACCTACGGACACAGGCCCTGTCCTCTCAGTAGGTGCCTAGATGCTCTCATCTGGACACCATAAAATTCCCGCAATAACACTTGACACATTTTCAAAGGCCTTTGTTTTAAAAAAGAAAATTGGGCTTCTTTGTGCTAAATTAATTCAGAAGGACATGAAGAAAGAGGCTACACTAAGGAACTGCCATTGCTATGGCAACCAAGAAGAGAATTATGACTAATTATTTTTATCCCATATGTATATTTCATAGGAACTTTGAAAGGAAGGAAGTGGAAAGTCAGGAAGCCCAGTCACAGACAAGAAAGTACGAGTGGCATGAAAGCCTCTTTCCTCCTACCAAGAAGAGGGAAATGTCCTGGGAGCCATTTTAGCCCCACTAATGGATGTCAATAGAAAACTTAATCCAAACTGAAACATCTCAGAGATGCTTTCATGCTAGAAATGGGTCCCTTTCCCATACACTCTAAGCTCATTAAGCTCTTGACCTTGAGTGTCAAATCATGCTGAGCTATTTCCAGACATTCTTAAGAGAATTCTAAGGGAATTGAGGGCTCCCGGATTGAAATGCTGTGGAGTTTGTTCCCCACTGTCCCAGTTAGGGTTTCTATTGCCTCGATGAAACCATGACCAAAAGTAAACAAGGGGTGGGGGGGTGGGATTTGTTTGGCTTACACTTCTACATCATAGTTCGTCATTGAAGGATGTCAGGGTGGGAACTCGACCTGGAGGCAGGAGCTGATGCCAAGGCCATGCAGGGATGTTGTTTACTGGCTTGCTCATCGTGGCTTGCTTAGCCTGCTTATAGAACCCAGAACCACCAGCCCAGGGATAGCACTCCTCACAGCAGTCTGGACCCTCCTCCATCGATCACTAACTAAAAAAATAGTTAACAGTTTGATCTTATGGGAGCATTTTCTTTTCTTTCTTTTTTTTTTTTAACACAAATGCTTCAACATTTTATTGTATCATTTTTAAAATTCACTTATTTATTCACTTTACATCCCGATCACAGCCCTCCTCCTTCCTCTCCTCTCGGTTCCACCCTTATAAATTCCTCCTCCCATTACCTCCTCCTGTTCTTCTCAGAGAAAGGGAAAATGCCACCTTGGGTACCACTCCATCCTGGGACATTGGAGCAGTTTCTTAATTCAAGTGTTCTCCTTTCCAATCAATCGAGTTTGTGTCAAGGTGACATAAAACTAGCCAATACATCCACTGATAAGTACCAGCACCCTGGCCCAGATCTGCATCCAATCTAAACTTAATAAAACCATTATATTTCTTCTATTCATTATATGGCTGTATAGACGAGAGAACCATGTGTCAAAGCCAATATAAGGTAAGTCCTGGGTTAATTCATTGTGACTTGGAACTATCTGAGAAAAATTGTGTGGTCTTTTATCAACTCACATGCACACATTAGCCTTTCTACGAGTAGCCTTTATCTTGGGCTTTTCTCACTGTTTTTCTTAGTTTCACAGACTTTCATTAGCATTGTGTTCACAATGGCAGTAGAGGCAGCTCAGTGAAAGGAAGTGTTTTCTGAGCAAGCATGAGGCCCTGAATTCGCAATCCCAGTGTCCACACAAAAGTGAGCTGTAATGAAGTGTGTCTGGGATACAGAAACCATCAGACCTCAGGGATTCACTTTCCAGCCACTCTGACCAAAACAGCTAGGTATAGGCTCAGCCAAAGGACTTGTCCCAAAACATAAGGTGGAAAGTGGTAGAGAAGGTACCCTAAATCAACCTCAGCCCTCCACATACATGTGCACAGAGGAGTGTGAGCATGCAAGACAGACAGACTGACAGACACAATATATATATATATATATATATATATATATATATATATATATTCACAAGCAACTGGAAATAGTAGCAATTAAATGTGTATCTCCAGCTTTTAAATATAATGTTTTTATAAAATCCTTGAGAATTTTACAAACTGTAATTTGATCATATTCAGTCCCACTTCTCCATTTTATTCCTCCCAGATCCATCCTTACCTCCCTATGCACACAGCTTCATGTCCTTTTTAAAAATAGCAGTCTGTTGAGTGCAATTTATGCTACTCATATCCTTCTGGATATGTGGCTATCTATGAAGTATGGTCCATCTACTAGGAGCCTCATTCCTTTATTATTTTTAAAAATAAACCTTCTTATTCAAAACAACTTTAAAATAATTAAAAAAAAAACTCACAGCAAAATTAGACCGGGAGTCTACACAACTTGACAAAGTTAGAAATGGTATTTAGAATGGAAGCAGTGTAGTTTCCCAATTTTTAAAGTTTCAGTATTGAATATATGCTATGCACTTACCCACCACCAACATTAAAATGATCCAGAACAGAATCACCAATAGAAAATCAGTTACCTTTCTATCTGCTTTCATAACTGTGTCCGTTACCTGCTTTAAGCCCTTCTTCATCTGTCCACTTACATTTAGCTTCCTTTGATCCTTCTTTTTTTAATGCCATACTCACATGTGCATGTGTAAGGAGCCATATTCTTAAAGAAACCTGGCTTGACAAAACCAGGAGCTGACCTGAACACCCCTTCCCTGAGGACTAGCAGAAAAGAGCATTATGCTGTGAAATATGAGTGATCTGAAAAAGTGAATACCCGCATTCTCGGTGTGGTTACTGTGCACATTGGCTCTCCTACCTCCACCTTGTCAGGCGCAAGGTTCGCATGCTTAATACAACGAGGAAAATTAGTTTCCTCAAAGTATAAAATTTACAATGACTACTTATATCTTTCAGTATATCTGCAAATATTAAACTGGTATGTCCTCGAGTTTCTATTTTGCATAAAAGCTAGGGAAAAGAATTTTGTAACTTTCATATACAGGTCTAAGAAGTAATGTGGAGGAATGGGCCACTGCTGAATTTAGAGTCTACTCAGTGGTTGGAAGTACAAACATGAAACTGAATATTCTAAAGCAAAGAGTAAGAAATTGACTTCAGGATCTAGATTCAGTGAAAGACTTCCTGAATAGGACTGTAGCTGACCAACAGTCAACAAGTGGTATTTGGGTTTTTTATTTGTTTGTTTATTTGGGTTTTTTGGGGGGAGGGGTTCAAGACAGGGTTTCTCTGTGTAGCCCTAAGTGTCCTGGAACTCACTCTGTAGACCAGGCTGGCCTCGAACTCAGAAATCTGCCTGCCTCTGTCTCCCGAGCGCTTGGATCAAAGGCGTGTGTCACTACTGCCCGGCCAACAAGTGGTATTTGTAAGACTCAAAAGGCTTCTGTATTGCAGAGGAAGCCATCAGTCATGTGAGCAAGTAGCCTACAGAGTAGGGGATAAAAAAGATCATTGGCAGCTAGGCATCTACAGAGAATGGTTTTCTAGAAAGTGCAAGGAATTTTAACAACAACAACAACAACAAATCTCTAAACACCAAGGAAACAACTCAATTAAAAAGCAGATTCTGGAACTGAACAGAGAGTTCTTGGGTAAAGACAAAAGGCTAAAAATACATTTTAAAGCAGTCATCATCTTTAGCCACCAGGGAAATGCAAAGTAAAACTAATTCAAGATCTCAAATTAACCCAGGTGGAATGACCAAGACTAGGAAGGCAAGAGACGGCAAATGCTGGTGAGGATGTGAGGAATGGGGAACCCTAGCACACTGGTTGTGGGAATACGGACTTGTGCAGCTACTATGAAGGTCTAGAAACAAAGTCAGCATGTGACCCAGCTACAACACTCCTGGGCATATACGCAGAGAACTCTGTTTTACACTACAGAGGCGTACGCTCACCCATCTCGTAGTTGCCCTTTCACAATAGCTAAGGTATGACAACCTAAGATGTTCATTAACTGATGAATGGATAATGGAAAGGTGATACCTACATACAATGAAATTTTATTCAGCTATAAATGAAAATGAGATCATGAAATTTTCATTTAAGATCATCACCATGTGCTAAAACGTGGGCGGCATGATCTTTTTTTTTTTTTAATTTCAGGGTTTAAATGAACCTTCTTGTAGACCAATATAATACACTTAATAGGTGTCATGAAGAAAACTTTCCATGATATTTTAGAAAAGAAAATGCAGCTAAGTGCACTGAGCTAAAGCACATTATACTGAGTGAGGTAGACTAGGTTCAGAAAAACAAAGGTTGAGCATTCTCCTTCATATCTGGATCCTAGCATTGGATCTTTAGATTTGTGTGTTTAATTTGCTGTACCTGTAGAATCCTGGAACTCCCAAGGGGACACTGGTGGGAATGAAAAAAGAAAGGTTATAAAGGATGGAACAGAGCAGAACACAGAAGATATAAAGGGCAAGGAGGATAATGGGGTGTTTAAATGGAGAGAGATGGGAGGGTTGGGCAAAGGAAGAGGAGAAAAGGGATAAACAAGAGTAAGATTGTTTGAAATCCATATGAAGACCTACCATTTTATAGGACTCCTCCCACCATCACACACATGCACACACATATACACAAAGACACACACAGACACAGACACACATACACACACACACACACACAGAGAGAGAGAGAGAGAGAGAGATTAATGGGAACTGCTTTACAAAGGGGATAATGTTTCTCTCTGAAGCTATAGGTTTCCAAATGAACCCCAATACCATGTGTTGAATATTGCCCTTCAAGGTGCCCCAAAATAATATAGGATATTGCTATTGCTCTTGATGGTATGATCCTGTTGCTGAAGACACCATACACATTGATCACAGGTCATGGAGAAATCAAGTTTGTGATGGCTAGCTTTCAAAGTACCAAAAAGTGCTCTGCAGGATGTTGGAAGAAAAAATCACCAGTAGTCTTATTCAGCTGTGAACTCTGCAAACTGCAAAATAAATAAATAAATGAATAAATGAATACATAAATAAATAACCTACATGACAAGATATGTCCATGGCTGCCGTTGTGGCAGAATGTTTTAAGTGTAACCAAGACCTTTCTGATTGGCTTAGAAGCCCATTCCAAAGGAGTGAACACATGTCTGCTACTGTAAATCTGACCAAGAACCCATGTTTGGTGGGCCATAGACCCCAGCGGCAGACATATTACTTTTATCCTTCTGAATGGAGGTAGTAGCAACCCCTCTCTAATCCTGTAACTTTATACCCATAGACTAATGTGACTTCCATACCTCACTCGAGAGTTTCTTTGTGTAGTGAGTAGCAGTCAATGTAGAAAGCCACAAGGTAGAGAATTGGCTTTAGTGGAGGGTTCGCTTACAAACGAGACATTTATATTACCCCTCCCCAAAGATCAGGGGTCACCATGGGAGATGGAGCAGAAGAGCCCGAGGCAGGGAGGATGGAAGCAAAACAGTCTTCTGACATGACGGGATCACGACAGCCATGGACACGTGGCAGCTATGGCAGCCTGCACAGGATCACGACAGCCATGGACACGTGGCAGCTATGGCAGCCTGCACAGGATCACGACAGCCATGGACACGTGGCAGCTATGGCAGCCTGCACAGGATCACGACAGCCATGGACACGTGGCAGCTATGGCAGCCTGCACAGGATCACGACAGCCATGGACACGTGGCAGCTATGGCAGCCTGCACAGGATCACGACAGCCATGGACACGTGGCAGCTATGGCAGCCTGCACAGGATCACGACAGCCATGGACACGTGGCAGCTATGGCAGCCTGCACAGGATCACGACAGCCATGGACACGTGGCAGCTATGGCAGCCTGCACAGGATCACGACAGCCATGGACACATGGCAGCTATGGCAGCCTGCACAGGATCAGCTGTCAGCATTCCAGGGTGGAGTGAGAAAGCATTCATTGTCCACACCACTATCTGAAGAGCACAGCGCTATGGATGGCTTCTGGGAGAAAGGGAGACAGGGTCATTTTCTTTTGAAAATAATTGTTAAAATATTTTGAGATTGTAATATAATCATTGTTTCCCTCTTTCCTTTCTTCCTTCCAACCTCCCCCCATGTATCCCTCTTCTTCTCTCTGAAAATCATGGCCTCTTTTTCTTTAACTGTTGTAACATATACAGACACGTATATGTACACACACATTCATGTATTCCAAAGTATATAAATACAACCTGTCCAGTCTGTATAATAGTAATTGTGTGTATATATGTATATGTGTATACACACACACACACACACACGAATGACCATTTGGTGATGGATAATGGTATGCTTTTCCCTGGAGAAGACTATTCTCCCCGTCAGTATTAGTTCCCTCTTCTTTGTTTAGTGCTGGGGCCTCCTGAACTATCCCATGTCACATTAGCATGTCTATTGCTGTCCTCATTATTTAGGTCACATTCAGATAGTTCTCTTTAGCTTAGACTTCATGGGTATAGCTTCTCTGACATTCCTGGGAGACACAAACTCACAGCAAACTTCCCGTATCCCCGGCTCTTACACTTTCTGAATTCCTTTTCCACAGCGAACCCTGAGCGTAGGTGATGGAGTCATCCTGTAGCTGTATTGGCTGAGACTGCATTTTGATCAATTGTGGGTTTCTGTAATGGTTTCCGTCTGTTGCAAAGAAAGGTTTCCTTGAAGAGAGGTGAGAGCTACACTCATCTGTGGGTATAAAAATAAATATTTATACTGTAGTAAGTCAGTATGCTGGTTTAGTAAAGTGGCGGTCGTAGCTTCTCCAAGAGCCATAACATCACACACCCTGAGTAGTTGGTTAGGTTTCCAGTACCAGACATGACTTTCCTCTTGTTGAACAGGTCTTACTTAAGTCCAGTTAGAGAGGTGATGGTTACTGATGACATCTGAGTGCTACCTTTAGGGACTTCTTGTCTTGCTGGTCATTGTAGCACAGACTTCATAGCTGGATAGGACTATGGAGTGCTTCCCTCAAATGCAAACTTTCACGGCACCTTCTGGTACCATGGAAGCTAGTCCTCTAGTACCATGTGGAGTACTGCCCTTTGGTCTACTGATCCCCCACCCCCACCCCCGGAGGCATTGCCTAGGTTACATTTTGCACACCAGCTGTATCTAATCCACAATAAAAAAACCAAACAGGCTGAGAGAGAAAGGCAGCAACTGTACCCACAAGATCACTAACAGACCTCTGCCAACCATTTAGAAAGTCCCTGCTGCTACCCCAAGAACCACTGGGGATGCATGTGCTGTATAATAATAGAAGAGGCGAATTTTGATAAATTATGTATTTTATGCTGGATTTTGTCCTACTGAATAATTTCATGCAGGGTAAATATGAAAAATGTATACGGAATGAGTAATTACTTATAAGTCAGCAGTCTTATCGTATCACCTCTATCCCAGTTGCACATCCATACTTACCTCCCAATCAGTGTCCAGGTCAACTGTAGTTATAGCAGTCTTCCTCTTCCCCCTTGTTCTCTGGGCCCTAAAGGAGATGATCTAGAGCAGAGCTTCTCAACCTGTGGGTGATGACCATTTTGGGGTCAAATAACCCTTTCACAGGGCTTGCCTAAGACCATTGGGAAAACACAGAGATTGAGATTACAACAGTAAACTTACAGTTCTGAAGTAGGAACAAAAAATAATTGTGTGGTTGGGGGAGGGTCACCACAACACAAGGAACTGTATTAAAGGGTTGCACCATCAAGGAGATTGAAGACTGCTAATATGGAGGTCCTATTGGAAGCTGAGCACACAGCACTCACTTATCGTTGGGATTTCAAGAGGTTATCAATCTCTACTTTAATCATCGTCCAATAAAAAGGGAAGTTTCTTTGACCAAGGCTGAGAGCAGCACTAGTCTAATGGCATCAACCTAAATGCATAGGAGGCAATTCTGTTCTATGTCCACTTAGCAAACATTAGTAATCTACTCCGCACCAGGACCTGTGGCCTGCAAGCAACATGCTCTTTGCAAGATTTATAGCACCATGCATGCATTCCCTCCATGGAGTGAGCCTCAAATATAATCAAAAGAAGTTGGGTATTCCCAGAATAGTCATGCTACACTCTTTCCAAATCTAGTCTGTTTAACCCAAAGGGGAAAAATACTCCCATATGATTTTAGGGTAAATAGTTATCTAACTGAAAAGGAATCATATAATTTTCAATATATATCACTGGAAGGGTGAGAGCCCAGCTGCCCAAGCAGATATCTGCTGGTCAATATTCCTCAGACCGCTGTGATGTCCTTAGCTCTAGTTCCTTGATCCTACCTCACCCACCCCTCTTCCTAACTCATAACATCTTTCTATTTAGGATCAAGTTATATATCTTAGGAAGTCACACTCAATATATTTATTTATGTTCTGGAAAATACAACTCTCATTTTTAGACTCTTTTTTTTTGGTGACAATTTTACCAATTATATTAACAATGTGGGGCTTGAATTTCATAGACAACCTGTGAACTTGAATGGCTAAATTAAAATGATTTGGGCTCTCCTTTTGATGACATTGTTAAAAACCACTGTCCCTGCATCCCAGAAATTACAAAATAACAATGGAGTGACGAGTTCAGAGAAAATCTCATCCGTGGGACCATTATTACAAAACTGTAACAGCCTGGGTAATTAAGGCGCATGGGCTGTGAGTCAGGATGAATAGAGTCGGCATCTGTGAAGTTTGGTCTCTCCGACACTAGACTGTCAACCCAGGTGTAAGAGAACGAGATGTTCAGGTTTGAAAGTTTTGTTGGTTTTATGAATTTCTGGACAAAAATTGGAAGATAGATGCTAAAACTTGCCCTTCTTGGGTAGTGATCACCATCAGTGCTAGCAAAACATAAAAATTACAGAAGTTTATCAAATACTCATTTTAAAATAGGAGTACATTTCAGTCAAGCCTAGTTAGGAGGCACAACTAATATTGACTGAGCATGTATCTATGTCAATTTCTTGTTGTGCATTCTGTAACTGGATACTTACCGACTATCTTTCCAGGGCTGGAGAAATGCTTGCCTAGCACACACAAGGCCTGTTTCCCATCCCCTGTACCATAGAAAACCAGACATGGGCCTGTGATCTCATGGAGGTAGGAGGATAGAGCATTCAAGGCCATTTTCAGCTACAAAGCCAGTTTGAGACCATCCTTGTCTATACAAGATCCTGTCTCCAAACAAACAATAGAATGTCTTTTCAGTTTTCCTGAGAGACCTAAGCCTGGGACAGGAGAGGTTACAGGACTCAGACACAACTGTCAGTAGATAAAAAGACAGGAAACAAACCCAAGATTTCAGTTCAGCTTCTTCTAAACCATGGAATCAGTTCCCATTGGTTCAGAACAAGACCAGTTTTTCTTACTCATCTACAAGGTTGGATTTCCAGTTAGCCATGCTCCATAAACCACTATTTATGATCCTTATAAAAGGAAAGAGAGGGTGAGAGAGAGAGAGAGAGAGAGAGAGAGAGAGAGAGAGATTAGCTTGTATAGTTTTTTTTTGTTTTGTTTTAATTTTTCACAATCTGAAGTTCCTGGAATTTTTAAAGGCTGTGAACTGGATGGTTCTATTTCATGGACTGAAAACCCAAGGGGTGCTGAGATCCCCTAAATCCTCATGGAAACTTTGTATTTTTCAAATGAAACAATTAAGGCTCAAAGATTATTTGAGCTTCTGTAAATAAGAAAAAGATGGAGAAAATAAGAAAGAACACATGTACATTGCCCAGCACAGGGCTTGTTACAAGCAATTAGATAGCAATGTCGCCTGCCAGATGAATATGGATGACAGAGAGAGGGGTAGGGTTAAAAGAAATAAAGATTAAGTCGGTGTGAAATATTCATCTCCTGAAAATGGAAGTCATGGTACTATGAGGCAAACGGGTCTTGTTTACAGATTGTGACTAAAATTTTATAGTCATGTGGCAACTTACTTTCGAGTGTTGAAAGTTATGGATATAACAGAGAGATAGGAATAATAACACATGTGCCCATTGCGGGTGGGGTCCACAGCTGTCTACTTACTTCAGTAAGACCTTATTAAATATAAAACTGACTCTTTGCCCTTAGGGTATTGCAGATGAATAGTCATGTACCTACAGAGTGAAGTGTGGAAAAGACTGATGTAGGCCAAAGAGTCGCCGCTGAGATAGAAAGTTAAACAGTTGACAGTCAGATGAGAAGGAAACAGAAGCTGACAGGCATGATGGAGAAAGCATGGGAGAACATGGGTGTGGACATCTTTGAGGCTCTAGAAGTCCACATCACCAGACCACATACTACTCCCCTGGGATAGAAGCCCTCTGTAAGGTGATGGATATAGGTAGACCAGCTCTTAACACGAGCTCAGTTGAACCAGCTCCGTTTGTTTTCCCTGTGCGCAATCTTCACATTTTCATCAACAGAACCACAGTCCCTTTCCTGGCATTTTACTGCTGTCTATTTCATGTTTGCTTTGAAGGAAGCTTTTAGACACTCAGCCGTTGCTGCTGGTTACGTATAACCTGAGCCGACCTGGGTGAGGTGACCTTCATTTCTTCCTCTGGTTCTGAAGCAATTGTATGCTTTCTCTTTTGATCTGCTCAACAGTCGATATTCTCAAAACGCTGAGACATTTCATTAAAGCCAAATGTTAATAGCCACTGGGCAGATAAGGAAAAATAATTAAGATTATGAATTTAACCTTAATGTAGCTTCATTACAACAAACCATTACCATATTGTGATGAATCAAAGGGAAGCTGAAAGCTTTCTGTTACTTGCTTGATCTGAAGATCTCCGTGCTGCTCTTGCTTTTCAAACCCTTGAGTTCCATTGTTGATGGTAGAATAGTCCTCCTGTATCAAGAGTGTCTGCACACTGGGTGCTGTCTGAGTTTTCACAAACTTCCTATCATGTAATCCCTACAACAGCCTGATTCAATATGACATTTTGCTTCATTTTATGAACAAGGGAGACCAGAGGCAGGGTGGAGGAATTGGAGCCATGAAGAAGGGGTCCGAAGAGCCAGATCGATAGTAGTGTGGAGAAATAATTTGGCAGAAGGTGGAGCAGAGGAGGAGGGAGAGAGTCCAGGTTCCAGGCACCCTCTACATTGGAACACTGCTAGTGGAGGCAGGAGGCTGACCACCACTGTCCTCTGCTCTGGCCTTGTCACAGGGACAGCTGGAGCTCTCTGGCTATCGGGTACCTACTGCTTTGACAGTGCAGCTGAGCGTTTATAACTGCACACACAGTCCTTCCCCCACCCTCTTCCTGCACTTCCCAGCCGGCTTCAGGAATCACAGCCCCCATTGCTAATGCCAATCAAGAGGACCCCATTTCCCTTCTCCTCTCCCAAAACCCCAAGGACAGAAACCAAATGGAAATTCCATAGTGCTATTGTTTGTACACTAACTGAAAAAAATGTAGGACTCCTTGTAAGAATATAGACAAATATGTTGTCTGCTGAGAGCTGAAGATAAGAGGTAAAGCATGGTATTGGGAACACCTCCCGTGGGTTTCTCTTGAGCAAGGACTGATCATTCATTGAATGCTCATGGAGACAACTACCGCCTCCCCCTGCTCCTAATAGAAACTACAAAAGAAAACCAACTCTTTGTGGCACTGTAGCAAGAGGAAATGATAAAACGAATTAGTTTTGAATTTACACAGTTCCAAGAACTCCTTCTATATGGTTTAGACCCCCGAGTCTGTTTGAGGAGTGGCCTTTCCTGTCTAGGATAGAATCCCGCCCCTTTTGGCGGGCGCTCCTGCTCAGAGGGCTGGCTTTACGTCTTGTGTCTTATCCTCCATTCCCTCACAGCCTCCCCTCCCCCAAAGCCTGACTCAGTTCATAAGGCTTTATGTGTGGTTGTTTGTATACACCCCTTTTTAATAAGGCTGTATGTAAATAATTTGGCCCTCTTCTACCAGGCCGACTTTGGTGTGGGAGCAAATTTTAATGGTATACAGTTTCAGTGGAATTCAGTCTTGATCATTAAAAGCTATAGAAGATAAAATGCTCCTAACAACCACAATGATTGGATGCCCTACTGTGAAAAAAAAAAAAAGCATCCTTTAAGCCCACGAAAAGAAGCATTAGGGGCTGAACTTGGAATTTGTTTCAGTTGAGTTGACAATAATTCTTCACATAAGAAAGATCTTAGGCACTACTCATTTCTTTAAAAATTGATCATGTTGTGGCAGGGAGGCAGAGACTGGAGGATTGCTACATATTCACAGCAAGTCTAGACCAGCCAAGACCACATGTTGAGAACCTGTCTCAAAAGAGACAAAAAAGAAGAAAGAGAAAGTTGAAAATGTCATGGTTTAACACAGCCAACTGCTTTGCTGAGAAAGGCTAACATAACCTGGTCATGAAATGTCTGGAAGTCCATGCTCCTTTAAAATTGTTTTTGAAGTCATGATTAAGATTTTTTTTTAAATCATGAAATCTCTGAAGACTAACTTTGGCAATATTGTGAAAATTCAATGAATTTAAAGTGAATAAGGTATTTTATATTTCCATGCTAATTACCAACTATTAATATGTGTGGTTATAAACCAACATCAACAAAAAGAAACAGTTGTTAGATGTGGTAGTGGGCTGATTTGGACAGCTGAGGCAGGAGGATCAAAAGTTCTGGACTACCTGGTGAGACACTGTCTCAAGACCAGAACAACTCCAAATAACAAAACAAAACCCAAAGCAAACAAAACTCAAATGTGTTCTTATTTGATATGTACATATATTTTATAAATTCACTATTGCTGCCTTTGCCAGAAGTTTCCTCTGTGATAAGAGAAGTCAAAAAGGCTGGCAGCATCTTTCTGTAAACTCAGCTTTGGAAGTATCCAAATCCCAATCTGACAATCAGGACCTGGCTGGCAAGTCCTGTGTGCAGGCTCCTTTGAACAAAGGCAGCATCTCCTGGCTCTTGTATGGATTCTAGCCCTGCCCATTGAAAAGAGAACTGCCTTCTATCTCTGGTTGATACTCATCCATCTGATTCTCTCTGATGCCAAAAATACATGGTGTCTTTTCTGACACTAAGCAATTCTCCACATCTCTAATGGGCATCAAATAATTGAATTAGTTTGAATGGCAAAGTTGACTCCCACCCACAGGATTAGGGTGGAGCTCTGCAAATTTCAGAGGCTGGAGGAAAGGACGAGGCAATCTGTATTTCTGATTTGTCAGCTAGCTACGAATTCATGTAGTCTAACACCTTTGTCAGGTTTAATAGTTTGAGAGAATGAGCCATAGCACTAAAGAGACTCCATTACTTTCTATTAATGACTTGTTATCATTGATACAACTTAAGACATCAGTATGTTCTCCAAGCCTTTTACCTGCATTGTCAAAGAGTTATCAAAATTAAATATCCAACTTCCTGCTCCCCTCTGGAGGTCTGGGGTGGGAGTAACAGGGAAAGTTATATTAGGTGTTTCCGATGTTCAACCCCCACCCTGGATCCATCTAGACTCCCCTCCAGACCTTGTCTGTTCGTTAGCATAAAGGAGCTCAGGACCCAAGGGCACTCCTGGAACTCAGGGAATTCCGGAGGCTTTAAGAGCTCTCTGCTAAAAACAAGGATGAAAGATCAAACACACATCATACACATCGCTTAAATTTCAATCTTTGATCTCTTCCACCGTCTCTCTAAACTAGAAAAATTCCTACAGTAAATGCTTACACCACTTTAAAATCCAAAGTAGCACACTTCTCTCTACAGAGATTTATCCTGTGCAGAGGATTCGTCCCGGGAATTCTTACATGCTAAACAAATACTCTAGTGCTTGCTACAGTTGCTCTCTTTGTTAAGAATTTGGAGAGAGTAGTTGAGTTGACTTGGACTGTGGTGGAGTCTTAGGTCAAGGCTGAGGGAACATCTGACTGAGAACAAAAGCCTGGATTCTGGTACTCAACCACACCCTGGTCCAATCCCTGCGCATGCCCACAGAGACACCTGCGGCTTACAGCTGCATCCTGTTGGCACACGACCCCCACGGAATGGAAAGTCCCAGCAGGATTACTGTGGTCTTGTGGATGGCTAGGCAACTTTGTGCTGATTACCAGGCACTTAGCATCAAGACTGAGCAAAGTCTCCACTACGCACACACTCTGACAGGGCTGGTTTGAGGATCTAGGGTCAAAAAAGCCTCTCCTGGCCCAGTATGGGGGAGACTTAGTGTGCAAAGGTCCAATCCTGAGAGCCCTCACCCTGCCACAAAGACTCCTCAAGACAGTTTGTTCTCCAGCACACATTTTCTTTGTGTCTTCAGAGTATACTTTTAAAATGTTGGTCCAATAAACTTGTTCTAAAAAATTAAAACAAACAAACAAACAAAAACCATAAGAGGCTGAAACTCAGCAAACACGCAACTTTCTTTGGATTGCTCAGTCAGCAAGTACTTCGATTCCAAATTCATTAATGTTTCCAAGGGTACCACAGTACAACCCCGCATAGGAGATTACAGTGGGATTTCAATCATATTCACAATGAACCTCAAGTAATTTCTCGGTATTAATTTTTAACTCGTACCATGCGCCCACATTATTTACAGAGACAATAAAACAACCTGCCAAATAATCTTCCATTGTGGTCAGAAAAAGATTTGCACCCCAAACCCTTTGTGGGTACAAACAATAACAAATATTGGTTGCAGTTTACAGGTGACAGGACTCTATCTGCTAAGTGTCCTTCCCACCCTTCTTTGACTCCAGTCTGTTCTGCTTCCATAATTTGGGATGTTTTAAGTATGAAAAAAATAAAAAATAAATAAAGCCACCTTCTAGCCAACTGCTAACGTCATTAGTACTGATCAAGCACTTGGCTAGTCATCTTTGCTCTTAAACAAATTATTAGATTCATGATTCCACATGTAGTAGCTCTGGAAGTAAGATACACTTAACAGATGTTAAAGGAAGCTGTTCTGGCCATTGGAAGACTTCTTTACTCTTCAATTCGCCATTTCTCGATATACTTGTACCTGGAGGATGCTTTTTCTTTTCCCTTGATTCAATTGGACAATGATTTGAAATTCTTGCTCTTTTGTTGAACTTCAAAGAGCCTAAATTTCAAGGCAGATACAGATGTAGCCTTATCTCCATCAATGGACATTTTCTCAGTGGTAGTTTAGTAAGACCAACTATGCAGAGAAATGAAACAGCCCATCTTTCATTTCCATTTCCATAATGCATAGCCTGTGGGCTGGTAAAGACTGTGAGGATCTGTAAGGGCCAGAATGGTGACATTACAAAAGCCAGCCAGTCTCAGCAGTGTGCTGTAAGAACTCTGCATAGGCCCTGGCAGAATGTCGCCTTGCAATTTGAAACTCAGACACTAAAGTGGCTTTTTTTTTCTTTTCTCATTTAATAGACTTTGGGGGCAGGCTTGTATGCATGGATTCACCCTGAGGTTTCCTTCAGATGTAAGGGCCCCTAATGAGACACAGACCTCATGACTCAAGTTGTGATATTTGCCTATGTTTATTCTTAGTAAGAATGTAGGAGGACGCTGTAAGAAGCCAAGTGGATAAAATGGTCTTAAATTAACTAAATTACATGCAAGCTTGAAGAGACTCATCACGCATTTGATTTGTTGAACTGGACAGAGCAGATACATCAGGGTGAATGATTTCTCAATAGATAACACAAGCTATAGGTCAAGTTCAACGTGGGAACTGTTAAACCAAAAGGAAGCAGGAATTTAGGTACATGACTGAAGTTTAGAAATCTCCTTTTAATCAAAATATGAATGCATATGAGAAAAAGGTCACTACTATGTTAGAGGCATTAAGCTGTTCATACTGAAATGATATGATCAGAGAACTCAAGGCTTCTCCATATCAGAACATTACAGATCAATAGTTCCCAAGCTCTGCTTCTGAGAACAAATGATCAATGAGGGAAATAATTAGAATGGAAGAGAATCAATTTCTTACAAACATTTGTGTACTATAACTTCTGACAAGAATCTGGCTTAAACTGAGTGGGGGAAGTGCTATATTTAAGCAATGGTATACAGTTAGGACAGACTTGGCCACTTTCAGCTATTGCGTTTTTACTATATACATATACAGTACAACTATGGCCTCATAGTCACTACTACCTCAGAACTTTCCAGAGAATTTTTCAAATGTTTTCTTACTTAATGTTATTAGAACTCTGTGAATGGCAAAGTTGGGTGTTGTATGCATGCACAGGGGAAGTCCAAAGCTCAAGGTCTTGGCCAAGTCCTACCAGTGAGAGACAGAGTTAAGACTGCAGACAACTCAAGCCCTCCACCTAAAGGAATGTGGGTTAGAGCATGTCCTCTGAAGTCCTCTAAGACATTCTGCATGATTATGTGAACCTCAACATTTAACTGTTTCCCAAAAATCCAATCCTAATGCTAACTTTGTGTTTGTTTGCAGACAGGATCTTGCTATGTGGCCCAGGCTCGATTCAAACTCATGTACCTCTTGCTTAGCCCCCTGGATGCTAGGATTACAGGTAAGGGCAGCTCTCTAAGCTAACATATTTTAAAAGGGATTTTATAGATTTAAAAAGTCAGCCTCCCTTCCTCTCAGAGGCATCATTTTTTCCTTCTGTCTGTCTGCAAAAGACATCACTGGGGCTGGCGAGATGGCTGAGCTGGTAAGAGCACTGACTGCTCTTCCAAAGGTCCTGAGTTCAAATCCCAGAAACCACATGGTGGCTCACAACCAACCATAATGAGATCTGACACCCTCTTCTGGTGCATCTGAAGACAGCTACAGTGTACTTATATATAATAATAAATAAATCTTTGGTCCAGAGAGAGCAGGGAGTGAGCAAGCGGGGTTGACCAGGGCGAGCAGAGGTCCTAGAAATACAATTCCCAACCACATGAAGGCTCACAACCATCTGTACAGTTACAGTGTACTCATATACATTAAATAATAAATGAATAAATCTTTTTAAAAAAAGACATCACTGAACTGCTTGATCCCTCAATAACTTTGATTCAGGAAAGGAACTATAAAAATCGAGGTATTAATTTGGCTTAGGGAGCTAGTAAAAAGGAATAGCCTCTAATATCTAACCCAGAAGAGACTGACAAAGTGAACTTCTCAGGAACTGGACTCCAAGATCAGAAACAAGAGCTGTCCTGCTCTGACCTCACTGAACTCTGGATGCGCTGATGGGTTTCTGCTTATGGTGGCACTGTCACTTTCAAGACTGGGCTTCCCTTGGTGTGTGTGTGTGTGGGGGGGGGTAAATTCGAAGTCTAGATAACACAATTAACTCATTTACTAGCACCCTTGGTTTGTGTGGAGTCTGTTCCCTTAAGTCAGGAGGCAAAGGATGAAATCTCTGGTGGAGCTGTTGCGTCACAGGCCACTTCTTTCCCAGGATGCTCCCAAGCCTGGAAGGAAGCAGCTTATTAACAGACAAAGGCTTGCCATTTAAGTGACAGTTTTCTACGGTACTTACGGTACTCCCTCTTCTCCCACTCACTCCTAATTTCAGAGACACTGGAAAGTATTGGTTATAAAATGTCACTGCTAATCTGCTTGATGAAGTCTATTTGGGGCTTCTGCTTCAGAACATGTCATGGTAAACAAGAGTATTGATTTTTAAAATGTCTCACTTGGAAGCTACCTTAAAAGTGTGTGTGTGTGGGGGGGGGGGGATTGGTTACCAGTGAGGGTAGAAGTGGATTTGGGGGTGAAGTAGAGGTGGGGAAGGGAAGGCGAGCTAACAAGTTAGGTCGTGTCTCAACCTGCTATTCACCCAAGGCTCAAGGGCAGAATGGACACTGAGCTGTGTGGAAGGTATGATGTACAGCTGACAGATGCATGGCTTCTGGCAAAGACTGATGATGGACGTAGCCTAGAAACTTGAGCTTTGACAGGCAAGACAACCTCATAGCCACACACCAAAATCAGACACCATCTCCAAGCAAGCTTAGTTTCACAGAGCGACCTTACACACCTTACATTTAAAGGCAAATCCCTACTAATCATGCAAGACTTTGTTGCTGTGGTTAGCTTTAACTGTCAACTTCACTGGATTTAGCCTCACCATGGAAACAGACCCCTGGATATGCCTTAAGGGTGTTTCCAGAAAGGTTTACCTGCAGAGGGAAGACTCTCTGTGAATGTAGGAAGCACTGTTTCACAGGTTGGGGTCTTGAACTGAAGATGAAGAACGAGTGAGCCAAGTGTTCATCTCGCTCTGGTTCCTGGCTGCACACAGAACGTGACTGACCACCTCATCCTTCTGCACCACGATGGAGACATCCTCAAAGCTTAGGGCAGAGCAAGCGCTCACATCTTACATTGTGTTTTTCAGGTATGTGGACAGAGCAACAAGAAAAGAAGCTCCTGGAACCATGATAGGGAAATTGTAGTTCAGGGCCTATTTTTTCCAATTCCAACTGGGTCAGTAGGAAAATGTAGTAAAAGCTTTTACCTCAAGATGTAGAAATTGGCATCCATATAGATCCTTCTTCCATATTCACATCCCATTAAGTTAAACATCCAATATGCTATCCATTCACTAATGGTGCTAAGAAAGGGGCTACGACTAAAGTGTCTACCCAGTACAGAATGCACATGGCGGTTTAGGACAAAGAAAGATCCAAGATCAAAGCGTGTATCATTATACACACATGGGAAGAGACAACAGCAAGGAATGGCTAAGTGAGTTACCATCACAATCTCAAGATAGATAATTATGGAAATGTAAGGATGTTCTAGGAGAGAAATTTTAGTATGTACAAGGAACTTATGGGAAAAAAAAAAAAAAACCTTCCTCTGGCCTGCCTTTTTTTTTTTTTTCTTTCTGAAGAAGCAATAGAATTAGCTCATAGGCTAACAGGGTCCTTTCCTAAGCAGATGCCACCACCTCCCCACAAAAGGCTCTCAGGATTCTGCAACCACCTTGTGCCATGAAGGGCCTGGATGAAGGAAGCAGCGCTGTCTACACTGAAGAAGAAGATTAACAGTAACTATTCTGGGTCAACAGGCACAGTGTGGACTACATAGGGTAAACCCAACATTGTGACCCTCAGACACCGGCGATCTCAGCTCCAGTGAAGCTGGGCAGGTCCTGAAACAATCAATTAGAAAGCTCAATCCTTTGCTGCAATATGGCCTCAATTGTTTGCTGTGTGCTAGAAGGAAGGAAGGAAGACCGGGAACACTGTGCTAGGCAGAAGTCCCACACCCAAGCGTTGGCATCTGCTCCCTTCAGCTTAAGAGTGTTTAAGACAAATGAGCTTAGCATTTGGTTATCACGAAATTGCATATAATCCTGTCATTCACAAAAATGTTATCTGTGCACACTCCCCTCCATTTTCTTTCTGGAACCCATCCATTGAGGCAAATTTTCTCCCTGGGAAGTTACACTTATCTTTGAAACCTGCACATTCCAGACCGTCTATTATGCTGCTTTTACTGAGCATGCACCTGGGACTAAATCCCTCCTTACCCTTCCCGTGGATGGGAGGGTACAGCTGACTCAGTCTGCTTTAATCTGTCAGCCCTGGGAAAAGATACCTGCCTGATGTCAGGCTAACCCTGCCTACACTTTCCAAGTCCAGATCTCCTCCTTTCTTGGAGGAAAGGAAATGAGGGGATACCACAGTCCACCCACACCCTCGTTTATGAACACAATTTGCCACTCAAAAGCCTTAAGACATTTGAGACAACCCAGCAGGAAAGAGATCTGATACTTCAAGAGGAACAAACCAATCAGCATGATTTCCTCTCAGCACCTTTGACCTCTGACCTCCCCTACCACTCCTCACTTAACTGGGGCCCACTCTCTTCTTAACACCTGCCCCTCTCTCCAGTTACCCAGAGTGGTGTGTCTCTCATCAGAAAGGCACTTGCACAAGAAACTGGATTTTATCTGTTTGCTATTTATACACATTTTACCACTGAAACAGGGTCAAGTTCAGATGCAACACTTTACCAGTACACCACTTAGTGTTAGGAAAAGAATCAATATAAGAAAATAGCCAAAAATGCTTGAAAGTGATTTCCCTGACAAGACAAGACTAGAGGTGGGTATGACGGAGACCTTTTTGTTTTGGTTGTTAATTTAGAACATAACATGCTACGTTTTGTTGTTGTTGTTGTTGTTGTTGTTATTGGTGGTGGTGGTAGTAGTGGTTGTGATATATGTGTTGTATAACAATATGAAAAACAGAGAATACAAAGAAAGTACTCATTGTGTTAAAATACCATTGTTTGCTAAGCTCAGAATTCTTCTCTAATATAATAACCCAAAATGCATATCTCCAAGGAAACCACAGATTTTATCCAAACAACCCAAATCAATTCTATTTTGGCTCTTCTCTTTGCATTTTATATCAAACCTCTCAAGTTGGCTGAAAGTAGGCAAGGCTTGGATTCTGGAGCCAGCCTGGGTTTCCATTGTGTACTGTGGCTTTCCAGTGTGATCCCAGCCTTCCATGCATGCACCACCCAGTCCCTGGCCATCAAAAGAGGGTAAGCAAGATTTCCAAGAAGACTTCATCGAAAAGCAGTGGGTTATGATTAAAAAAAAAAAAAAGCAGCAGCTTGTTTATTTGTGTGTGTGTGTGTGTGTGTGTGTGTGTGTGTGTGTGTGTGTTTCTAGATGTCCAAATGATTCAATTCTCTGAAGTATGTAATATTCCATATCTTTTATATAATCATTAATTAAGCACCAACCACATGTTCTATCTTCTTAACACAATTTTAAAGCTCATATGCTTCCTTCTTTTCCCACCCCCTTCCCTCTGCTTCTATGAGGGTGCTCCCCCACCAACCTACTCACTTCAGCTCTATCATCCCCCTACACTGGGGCCAAGGACCCCCCCTCCCACTGATGCCAGATACTGCTATCCTAGGCTACATATGTTGCTGGAGCCATGGGTCCCTCCACGTGTACTTTTTGGTTGGTGGTTTAGTCCCTGGGAGCTCTGGGGATCTGGTTGGTTGATATTGTTGTTCTTCCTATGGGGTTGCAAACCCCTTCAGCTCCTTCAGTCCTTCCCCTAACTCCTCCATTAGCGTCTCTGTGCTCAGTACAATAGTTGCCTGCGAGCCTCTACTTTTCTGCCTATATGAACTTTAAGATTAATCATGCTGATTTCTCATATAGAAATTAACTGGGGGCTGGAGAGATGGCTCAGCAGTTAAGAGCATTGACTGCTCTTTCGAAGGTCCTGAGTTCAAATCCCAGCAACCACATGGTATCTCACAACCATCTGTAGTGAGATCTGACACCCTTTTCTGGAGTGTCTGAAGACAGCTACAGTGTACTTACAAATAATAAATAAATAAATCTTCTTTTTTAAAGAAATCAATTGGTTTTAAAATTTCTTATGTTCTTCTGCTTTCAGATCTCAGGCACCTGGGGTAGGATATTTTTAGGGGCTAAAGATATTGAACAAAACAAAACAAAACAAGACAAACAAATAAAAGCACCACAACCACCAACAACAAAAAAACCAAAAAGCAAAAACAGTAATTGCTGGAGGCACTTTAAGATGTCCAGTCCCAAGAAGAGCAACTAGAAAAAGTCAATTGGAGAATTTGAATTTTTCTATATACAATCTATATACATGTATATGTATACACACATGCACACACACACACATACACACACACACACGGATGCACAGAGTTAACAAAGCAAAACAGTCCAGAGGAACCAATCAATAATGGTATAAAAAATAACAGTATTAGTTTCAAAATCAGCATATTTCTATGTGTTGACTCTTTTCTATAACAGAAACAAGGGAGCTCTGACATATCAGCTCCTGTATCTTATTTATCCTCAGGCTTTAACAATTAAATTTTCTGTAATTTATATGTCAATTGGAAAACTCCTGGAGGTGTTCCTGGTGAGCAACTTCAGTGACAAAGGAAAGCAAGAATCCAAAACCAGAAGAGAACAAAAGTGAAAGTTACTCTGAGCATCCTGTGGGCATGGGCGAGCCAAATCCCAGGCTCTACTGCCATGGCAGGGGTCTAGGTAAGTTCACTGGTGAGAGTAACAAAGACAGTTGGCTTTTCCATATATCTATTCTATATCATCCCAAGCCCACACTTTACAATAGCAGAGCGATGTCTTTACAGGAGAGAATGTAGAAGCAAGCCACGTATCAGTGGCTGCAGAAGAACCAGGAGGTTTGTAGATGCCTTTAAAATGGCAAAATGAATAATAGCACAGTGTTTCTACCCCTTTCGGTCCTCGGCACGGGTGTTTGCTTTCCGTGTGGCCACAGTCTTCTTCACCCATGTGTTTGTTTAAACTCTTCAGCCTCTCAAGTGTCCAATTTGTGACCAACGTCCTAAAAAGTGTGTTCGGGTTGTCTTGAAAGTTGTAGAGAAGTGAATCAGCTGTAACAGAATTTCATGTTACAATGCTGGTCAAACGACAGCTGGAAAGCAAAGACCTCATAGGATATGATAACTGACCTCAAACTTAGGGCTTCACTACACAAATTATTTCATTTGCTGAACCCAAAATTCACTGTGTGAGCCATCTAGGAATAAAGAGGAAAACTTTTTCAGAAGTTTTTCAAAGTGTCTGTAAGTATGGGTTGCTCTATCTCATGAAGAGGCCGTAGGAGAAAGCAATAGGTACCATTGAACTGGAAAGGTTTAAGATGCAGGAAATAAGGTTATTAAAAATTCCCTTCACATCCGTATCTGGGACCTGGTCATGTGGGATGGAGCAAAAAACTAATGAACATGAACTCTTTCACAAATTTCAAATGGTTGTTGGTGTAAGAGACAAAAACCTATTGCAACCCAAATAGCAATAAAAGGTCAAGAAGCCACAAGTCACAATACAGGATCCATGTTGAGAATTTAGATGACATCAGCCAAATATCATGTGCAGATAGACTAAACATAAAATAATCTCAACGCAAACAAATTAGCATTCTGAAACTATGTCCAAATCGGAATAGAATACTACACAGGCAATATACTTCTCAGTTTTTGTCAACAGATCCACCTAAAGAGCATACGTTTAATCTAACCAGCTCAAAGCTTATGAGACTGTTTTAATTAGAGCTCTTTAATAGCATTCTCCACACAGTTTGAGAGAATTCCAACACAGTTCCTGAATCCCTCCTGGAATTGGAATTCTGAACCAACAGGAAGAAAGCCAAGTCACTGTTAATGTTATGCAGTAGAAGACCACAGTATTTTTGAGGTTAATGTGGCTTTGAGGGAAACAGAATTTGCAATCCAGACTGGAGGAGTGTCTAGAAGGTAGAAACACCCAAGTCGCCTGAGCTACTTTTTAAATGCATGCTTCCAAGGGCTTTGCTTTGAAAATTTCAACTAATAAAACTGGTCCTGTGTTAATCACAGTTTAATGCCATGGGTCCGAGGACTTAATTAAAATATTTCTAAGACTATGATCTTTACAGGTTGTGTATATATCAGTGTAAGAGTCCCTGAGGATGTTGCACTGAGGAAAATTCTCTCAGAGAGAGAGATTAAAACAATGAAGTTAAATAAATATGCTAGAAAATCAGGACTATGTGACCATTTACAAGACAGATAATGAGATATAAGGATTTAAAAAATCAAATCAAAATAAGTCAGTAAAATAACTATATGTGTGAGGACAGAGGAAGGAGAGAGGGAAAGGCATGGGTTATCCAAATTGAGGATGCATGAAAGAGGCCAATGGGAACCTATTTTTCTAAGCCCAGTCAAAAAACATAATCAGCAAGGTTTTGAATGGAGGCAGGTAGTGTTATTAAATAAAAGTCCCATGCCAGGTATGGGATACCTCCCCATTCGTTGTTGATAGGGAAGCCCTAGAGTTCCCCTAAACATTAGCCAATGAATTTGATAACCCACTAAATCTAGAGAGAGAGTGTCTGACGCTGAAGATATTATACACTTGGTTTACAGAACACTGAGAAGTCAGACTGGACCTGATGTGAGTTTCTTCCACAAGAACTTTGCTTTCAAAGTTCCACAAGATGTCGGACTCGCTTTTGAGGGGAGGAAAGTCATCAAGTGTTCTACCCACCACAAGTTACAATAATGATCTGCAGAGTTAAATTATGCACATCAGTACACATAGTGGTATGACCATTATGGATGCCAACAGTTGCTTTCTGAGTGAACTTGAAGCCCATCCTATAGAAGAGTCATATTAACCCAATCAAGAGCTTGTGGCTTGGGTGGTTACAAACTCTGAGGGCAGAGGGAGTGGATTAGCATGGTTCTGCTAAGCAGGCAAGAAGTCAGTTCATCTTCTAAATGATTGTATCCATCCCCATAGATTAGTGGTGTTCTCAGCCTCTACCAGAGAATTCTTTCGTCATAGACCAGAGGCTAATGTAGACTTACCAGTAGTCAAACTACAGAAAATAAGAGACTGTGGACTGCCCAGCCAAGGCTCAGAGAACACTGTGGAAGGAGGGCACAGGAAGAACTGTCAGCACACAAGAAGAAAGGATAGGCCAATTCAGAACATCCACAACCCTCAATGCAAACAACTCGTAACATTTTTCCCCAAAATAATTTTGTTTTTAACGAATCAAATGTGTTCTGTATTCACACACAGAGACCTGATTTAGTTGGGGCAAATCCAAGCACACCTTCAGGAATCAACTCCAGTGTTTCTAGACAAATTTGATACTGAAAACAGACCTTGGCGGTGTCCATGTGGCAGAGAAGCATGAGAAGAGCGGAGGTCACACCAGCCAGCTTAACATTTTCAGTAGTTTTTGTTCAAATGATTTCCGATCTTTCAGAGTCTATGTTTTTAGCACCTTAATATCATTTTTCAATATTTTGGGAAGACTATGTTAATTCCAAAAATTCAGGGGTCAAGCGAGATGCCTCAGTGGAAAAAGCACTTGCTGAGCAACCCTGGGGACTTGTTTTCAGTTCCCAGAACCACATAAAAGGAGAACAAAGGTGACTCCACAAGTTGTCCCCAGACCTCTGGTGCATGATAATAATAAATAAAATAATTTTTTTCTATTTTGAAGCAAAATATTAAATCATTAAATCGTAGAAACTCTCTAACTCTCTTTAGTTCTAATTAATACGTTTTTAAAGGAAAATGGCAAAATTAGCATTTAAATTGTGTATTTGCGCCTTTATAGTTCAAGCAATCAAGTTTCATGAGCAGGGAGGATCCAGAGGACCCGGAAGACACCTTGAGTGCTGGAATCTGTCTCAACACGTGGGAAAAGGAGGAGCACCATATAAATTGATATTTGGCAGCAGCAGCAGGAAGGACCGTTATGGCTTTAGATCATTTGTTGTCATTTAAACCCTCTCTGAAAAGCACATAAATAGTAGAGGCAGGAATTACCCAGTTTTACCTGCTACCGTTTTATTAAAGTATTTAATCTGTTGAGATGGATGGAGGTACTAAAGTCAACTTTATTATTATTATTATTATTATCATTATCATTATCATTATCATCATCATCATTATTATCATCATCATTTCATAGCAACAGTGGTTGGTTGTTCCTTCAGAAAGTTCTGTTTATTAGAATGCAGAGCTTCTTTGAGGGAGGAGGGTGAGCATTAGACAGAAAACAAGATTGGACCTTAAGGGAAGGAAAAGTTTCCCTTTAAGACCTGGAGAAGAGCTTTTTCAAAAGTGAGAGTAAGAGAGGAAGGGAGGGAGGGAGGGAGATAGCTACCTGAAGGGGATTCGGGGAGGAATAGGAGGGAGACCACAGCAATCCCCAGTGCAAAGGAAATGCCAGCCATTTATAAGCATTCTAGGGTGGGAAAGAAGTTTAACATCATGTGACTTAGTCCAACATATCCTGTGGTGACAATAAACAGGGCAGAGCCAGGTACTGGTTAGGACCATGAACCAGGGACCCCAGCACGGGCAGGGGCAGCTTCTTAACTCAGTCCCTAAGCAAGAGCTGCAGTGGGGTGTGGCCTGATTCTTACAGGCTGGGGGAGATCTACCCTCTTAAGGGTAACTGTTGTTTTATAGAGCAAGCCAATGTTCTAACAGTGGGTTTGTTCCGAAACAAAAACAGCTGTGTTCCAATAAGATTAGGGGAAAGGTGGCTTATTAAAACAGCCAAATTTCTTCCTTCCTTCCTTCCTTCCTTCCTTCCTTCCTTCCTTCCTTCCTTCCTTCCTTTATACCTAAGTACCTACCTACCCATCTATATACACATTTCCCAGAGCCTAATAAACAAGAAAGCTCATCAAATTTCCAAGTATCAGAAGCCCATGAACATGACTTTTTCATTTTTTTCTATGACAAGTTGCAAAGACTGTTACCTATCCTTGCCAGAGAGTTTATTACACTTTCACTGAGCTTCGAGACCTGAAATAAAAGTCAAAACACTTCTGTAGTACTCTCTGATTGATTCATAATATCAATAGTAATCATTTGTTCAGAGACCATACAGAAGAAAGAACATTAATTAGAGAGAATATGTGCTCATCTGGTTATTAACTCTTCATCTTAAAGATCATATGAAATCATTAATTATACTTTTTTAAAATTACCCAGAGTTTAAGTAATGCTGTAAAGTAAGCATTCAAAACACATATGGAAAAGCACTACATGATAGATGGTGACAGTCCAGTGCAGGATGGCCAGCCTATGTGGACCAGACCTGAGATAGGGACCTGAAATCTCCTAGTGTGACCATATTAATTCTTCCCTGTTTGGGGAGGTAAATGCAGAAGGACAAAGGACACTATGAGGGATCTGGGACAGGCTCAGAGCAGCAGCTGCTGATCCATATAGGGACATCTCCATTTTACATGGAGCATGGGTGTGCTCCATGTTGGTCCCCTTCCATCTCTAACGAGCTCTCACCATGCCTTCAAGGAAGCCTTTTCTAGCTCTATTTTCCTATAAAACTTACGGATTTAGCTGGAAGGAAAAAAAAGTGTCATTCCAGAAAAGCATCTCTGGCTTTTCCTTTCTTTTATTTCTTTTTCTTTTCTTTTCTTTTCTCTTCTCTTCTCTTCTCTTCTCTTCTCTTCTCTTCTCTTCTCTTCTCTTCTCTTCTCTTCTCTTCTCTTCTCTTCTCTTCTCTTTCTCTTCTCCCCTCCCCTCCCCTCCCCTCCCCTCCCCTCCCCTCTTCTTTTCTTTTCTTTTCTTTTCTTTTCTTTTCTTTTCTTTTCTTTACGTGAATAACCTAACAGTTAAGTTTTAGCAACACACTATGAAATTATTTTGAGAAGCACTTGCAGGACAATGTCGTCGTTTCTAAGAGCCATGTGCAACCGAGGGCCACTGGCACGTGGCTCCTGCACTGAGCTGCAAACGGCCAAAGCAGCCTGAGAGATGGATTTACTCGAGTCTGCTCTGTGCAGGAGCCTATGCAAGCAGGAACAAATCTAATCACACACACCCGTCAAATCCACACAGGACAGGCAGTCCAATGCAGCTGGGCTGCAGTAAGTTTGGGGCACCAATGGAATTGGAGTCCTTGATGGTATTCAGTCCTCTTTTTTGCATCTGCTTTCAACTTCACATGTTCCCAAAGGGACACACCAAAGCAGGGCCCACAGCATTTGAAGCTGTCATCAACTACACTAGCATATATTCTATTTTTATTTCTCATGTTGCCTTATGAACACTGAGTATAATAAGTACTAAAAATATTAAAGAAAAATATAATTCGTAGTATAAAATTAACTGTATTAAACATTAAAAGGAAAGAGTTCACCTATAAATCATGTTTTAGTAAAAATATTACGTCAAATATAATATAATATGTCAATACCTTCAAGGCTAAAAATGAGAAGAGAAAAGTTGTGACAGGATTATATGAGGTACGACCCTACTTGGATTTTCTTGCTGTAACAATTAGCATGACCCAAGGCAAATTGTGGAGAAGAGGGTTTATCAGGCACAGTGCATCACGGGACAACAACTTAAGCGGGAACCAAAGCAGAGAATGGTATTTACTGGTTTGCTCTCTGGCTTATGCTCAGTTAGCTTTCTTTTTGAAATTAATATTTTATTAATTCTTTGAAAGATTCATATGATATATTTTGGTCATATGCATGCCCTCAACTGATCCCTGAACTCCACACACTTCCCTATCTATCTATCTACCCATCCTTCTTTTGTTTTAAACCACTGAGTCCAGTTCTGCCACTCTAATCCTGGGAGGTGTAGCACTGGCTCTTGAGGCATGATTGACATGTGAGAGTTCACATCCGAGGAGAAACATGATGATTCTCTCCTAGCAGCTATCAGTAGCCCAGAGCTCCCCAGCTAAGGCTAGAACTTGGTGCTCATTTCCCTTCCCCATGCTGGGATCTGGTCTGGCTTGAGCTTACACATAGCTTGTTCGTGCTGCCACACGTTCTGTGAGTTTATATGTCCTGCCGTATCCAGGAATCACTGTTTCATTGTATCCCTCCCCTAGCCTCTACAATCTGTCTCTGTCTACCCTCTCTCCATGATAATGCTTAAGCCTTAGGAGAAGTGGATGTAAGAAGTAGAGCTGAGCACTCTATAGTCTCTTATTCTCTATGCATTGATCAATGGTAGGCAGTCTCTGTGCAGATGGCCAAGAAGCAGCTTCTCTGATGAGAGCTGGGGTTGGGGGTGGGGGTGGGTATGCTATCTAAGGGTGTAGAGGTAGATCATTGGGGATTAATTTAATGATATGACCATTTAGTAGAATAGCAAACAGTATTAGTTTCTCCGTGAGGGCATATGACCTATGCAGTCACATGTCCTTGGTCCTGAAAATGGTGCCAGATATGGTATCCATCTGAATAGGCCTTAAATTTCATCAGAAAGTTTTTGGTTACTTCTGTAACATTGATGTTACTACTGTGTCAATGGGCTTATCTTGCCAGGAAAGTTGTTATTGTAGCCTGCAGCATACACAGCTGGATAAAATTGGTAATGCCCTCCTTCTCTTCCCCCCTGCCCCTCCTGCTGTATGCATAGCAACAGAAACCAGCCTGTAGGGATGAAGCATCTGTGTCAGCTAGATTTCTCCACATTCTATGGCTCAAGCATATGATATCTTCAACAACAGGTCTTGTACTCTTGCTCTGGATGGTAACCAAGAGGAATGGTAACAGTCTATAATGTTTAGGGGGGTCTATGCATCTCAATGGGCTAACAATTCTAAAAGAGGTGATCCATTCCTGGCACTAGGTTTCTATTTAATAGCTGGTGCTGTCTGGCAGGAACATTATCACAGTACCAAAGGGTGATTTCATTTTGATTTCTTTCATATGCACATATTTTGGGAAGCTTCTCTTGTAGTAGGTTTGACTATGATCTTTTTCGAAAGAACTTTATTGTTCACTATTGGTTATTGTGCAGCCTCCTCAACTGTGACCTCAAATTCCTCACCCCATTTAGCCATTCCAGTTTCATTATGCTGGTTTTGCTGTCATATCACTGAATTCTATCTCCTGTCCCTTGAAAGCACTCCTCATGGCCCCTTGCTCGTCTCTTGTCCTCTAAATTCACCATACATATCCAATGATTAAAGTTGGGATCTATGTATGAGAGAAAATGTGCCATTTGTCTTTCTGGGTCTAGGTTACCTCCTTCAGAATGACTGTTTCAAGTTCCTCTTACCTATGAAGTTTATAATTTTGTTTTTCTTAACAGGTGAATAGTATTCCATTTTGTTTATGCACCACATTGTCTTTGAGCATTCTTCTAACTGTTGAGAAACATCTATATTGTTTTCATTTACTGGCTTTTATGGACAGGGCAGCAGTGGAAAGAATAAGCAAGTATCTCTATAGCAGAATATAGAGTTCTTTGGGTATATGACCAGGTGCTTACTCAGGATCATGTTGTAGATCTATTTCTAGTTTTCTGAGGAACCACCACAGTGATTTCCATGGTGGCTACACCAGTTTGCATTTCCAATGGCAGTTCCCACATCTTCCCCAATGTTTACTATGGATTATTCTTTTTATCTTGACCATTCTGACTGGAGAAATCTCCAAGTAATTTTAATTTGAACTTCCATGACTAATAATGTTGAACATCTTTAAAGATGTTTCTTAGCCACTTCAATTTCATATTTTGAGAACTCTGTTTAGTTTCTTGCCACAATTTTAATTAGATTGCTTTCTTGGTGTTTAGGGTTTTTTTAGTTATATACATGCATGCATACATATATATATTCTATATTATTAGGTTCTATATATCCTATATTATTATATGTCTATTCTACATAAGAATATATATATATATATATATATATATATATATATATATATATATATATATATATATACACACACACACACACACACATATATATACATGCTGTCAGATGTGCACCTGGTAAATATTTTCTGCATCAAGATAATACATCAAATCTGTGTAGTTTGTACATACCCAGGGTTGGTAGGATTGATAATAAGAAAATGGATGTTCTACCAAAAGCAATCTGCAGATTCAGTGTCATACCCATACAAGATAGTGTCCTTTGTTATACAGAAGCTTTTCAGTTGCATATGGTTCCACTTGTCATGTTTTAGTCTTAATGCCTGAATTACTAGAATCATTATCACAAAATCTTCTGACAAGCATGCTTCTGCTCCTTCTTCAAACATATGCAGGGTATCAGGTCTTAATGTTAAAGGTCCATGGTTCATTCTGAGTTGAGTTATATACAGCAAGAGAGATCAATATCCAGTTTTGCTTTTCTAGACGGAGCCATTAAGTTTGATCAGTGCCATTGTTTCAGATGATCTCCTTTCTGCACCATATATATTTTGGTCTCTTTTTCAAAACTCAGGTAGTTATAGGTGCATGGAATTATATCTAGTCCTCAGTTTTGTTTTTTTGATCAACATATCTGTTTTTATTTCAGTATAATGCTGTGTCTTATTACTATAGCCCTATAGTATGATTTAAAATTTAGGACAGTGATACCTCCAGCATTTTATATTGTTTAGGATTATTTCAGCTATCCCAGGTAATTTTTGTTTCTGTGTGAAATTTAAGATGATTTTTCCCATTTCTGAAAGAATGATATAGCCATTTTTGATAGGTATGACACTGAGTCTGCAGATTGCTTTTGGTAGAACATCCATTTTCTTATTATCAATCCTACCAACCCTGGGTATGTACAGACTACACAGATTTGATGAAGTGAAGAGTTGTATTTTGAAAGAGTTAACAAGACTGATAAACATTTAATCAAACTAACCCAGAAGGTGAGGACCCAAATTAGTAAAATGACAGGAGAAACGTTGCAACAGACATTGAAGAAACTGAGAGAATTATAAAGACATGAGTTGAAAAGCTGTATTCTGGGCTGGAGAGATGGCTCAGCGGTTAAGAGCACTGACTGCTCTTCCAGAGGTCCTGAGTTCAATTCCCAGCAAGCACATGGTGGCTCACAACCATCTGTAATGAGATCTGATGCCCTCTTCTAGTATGTCTGAAGATAACTATGGTGTACTCATAGAAACAGTATAAGTAAATAAATCTTTAAAATATTAAAAAGAAAAGCTGTATTCCACTAAACTGGAAATCTAAAGGAAATGGATGAAATCCTAGGTATATATGAGCTACCAAATTAAATATAATGTAAAAAGTAATTTAAGTAGATTCACAGTAACCAATGAAATAGAAACATTAGTCATCAACATCTCAACTAAAAAATGCCCAGAACCAGAAGAATACAGTGACAAAGTCTACCAGGTCTTCAAAGAACTAGGATCAGTACTCCTCAAGTTGCTCCCTAAATTAGAATAGGAAGAAAAAAATTGCAAATTATTTTTACAAAGCCAGTATTACCCTGAGACTTAAACCAGTTTGTGTTCATTAATCTCAGCTTTGATTTTGATTGTCTTTTTACAGTTGTTCTGCTTGGGTGTTGGCTGTTCTTGTGTCTCCAGGTCCCCTAGAGCATCATCACACTGTTACTATGAGACCACTGCACTTTCTGATGTTGGCGGTTACTATGAGACCACTGCACTTTCTGATGTTGGCGGTTACTATGAGACCACTACACTTTCTGATGTTGGCGGTTACTGCTACAAACTTTCCTCTGAGGGCTGCCATTATTCCGTCCCATGGATTTTGGTCATAACCGTTTTTCATTTTCACACTCAATTCTAGAAGTTTTTAAATTTCCATTTTCATTTCATCCGTAATCCACCTGTCATTTGGTAGCATTTAGTTTTCATGGTTTTTATATTTTCTGCAGTTTCTGTTACTGTTGATATTCAGTTTTATTCCTTTGTGGTCAATGTAGGGTGTCATTTCCATTTTCCCAAACTTATTGAGATTTTCTTATTTTCCTCATGTGTGGTCTACTTTGGAGAAAGTTCTATGGATGTTTGAGAAGAAAGAGATATGTGGGTAATATGTTTCATAGATGTCTGGTACATCTATTTATTTATGATGACATTTAAATGCAACGTGTTTCTCTGTTTAATTGTTGTTTGACTGGCCTGCCTAATTGGTAATAGTGTAGTGCCAAAGTCATCCTATGCTGGGGTCTTAGATTTAATAATATTCTTTACCTCCTCCATGGGTAGAAACTGGTATATAAACATATATAAAATATAAACTCTTATAAACATTTTTATTTTGGAGGCACAAAGTTCTGCTGATAATCATGAAAGCATAAGAATTCGGGCGAATAAAACACAAAAGCATATTTTGCAAATGCTTTCCTCAAAAATCTTAATATATTCCTAAGTCGCAAATCTCATCCACGTTTGTCTCCAAATTAAATAGATGATGATATTTGGAAAATGTTATACACTCCTTTATTTTAAGAAAAAAATTTAACAACACAATACTGGAACTGAGACTGAAAAAAAAGGCTACCCAGTGACCAGCCCAACTTGGGATCCATCCCATGCATGCATGCAAACCAAATTCTGACACTATTACTGAGGCCATATATAGTGCAGACAGGAATCTGGCATGGCTAGCCCTCTGAGAGGCTCTACCAGCAACCGACTGAGACAAATGTAGATACTTACAGCCAACTGTTGGATTGAGATCAGGGACTAATATGGAAGAGTTAGAGGCAGGACTGAAGAAGCTGAAGCTGATTGCAACCCCATAGGAAGAACAATAGTGCCAACTAACCTGGACCCCTCAGAGCTCCCAGAGACTAAGCTAAAAACCAAGGCACATGCATGGGCTGGTTCATATGGCCTTAGTGGAAGAGGATTCTTGTAATCCTGTGGAAACCTGATACCCCAAAGAACAGGAATGCTGGTGGGGGTAAGGCAGGAGGGTGAAGAACTCAAAGAGGGAGGACCAGGAAGTGAGCAACTTTGGTAATGTAAATAAATAAAATAATTTTTATTAGATATTTTCTTTATTTAAATTTCAAATGTTATCCCCTTTCCTGGTTTCCCCTCTAAAAAGTCTTATCCCCTCCCCCTGCCCACCAACTCACCCACTCCCACTTCCTGGCCCTGGAATTCCCCTACATTGGGGCACAGAGCTTTCACATGACCAAGGGCCTCTCCTCCCATTGATGACCAACTAGGCCATCCACTGTTCCATATGCAGTTGGATCCACGAGTCCCACCATGTGTACTCTTTGGTTAGTGTTTTAGTCCCTGGGAGCTCTGGGAGTACTGGTTAGTTCATAGGGTTGTTCCTCCTATGGGGCTGTTAACCCCTTCAGCTCCTTGGGTACTTTCTCTAGCTCCTTCATTAGGGACCCTGCGCTCTGTCCAACAGATGGCTGTGATCATCCACTTCTGTATTTGTCAGGCACTGGCAGAACCTCTCAGGAGACAGCCATTTCAGTCTCCTTTCAGCAAGCAATTGTTGGCATCCACAATAGTGTCTGGGTTTGGTGATTGTATTATGGGATAGATCCCCAGGTGAGGCAGTCTCTGGATGATCATTCCTTCAGTCTCTGCTCCACACTTTGTCTCTGTAACTCCTTTAAATAAAATAATTTAATAAAATATAAATAAATAAATAAATAAGAATTACTTTGTGATTCCATCTTACTCTGTCAGAATGGCTGTCATGAGGAGCTCAAGTGTCAAAAAATGTTGGTAAGGATGTGGGAACTACTGAGGATATACCCTGGATGGGGGCCAGGGAGGTTGGGTAGAGGAGAGGGGGTAGGATTGGGAAGGAATCAACCAAACTTAAGTATGTGTCAAAGTGTCATACAGAATCCTGTATTTTGTATGATTTAAAATTAGAAAAAGTATACAGCTCATTACAGTGTAATAATTATTTTTAAAACTCCATATCATTTTTATTGAGCCCTGCTGAACTGTTAACCAGAGACATTTATATTATAATTTCATGTGAGAAAATACTATTTTTTATAAGTGGAATCTGTCATCGTAGGAAAGTCACATTACCAAATTGTCAGGCAGCTAGTCATGTTGTGTTCTACTTACCTTTCTACTAATGTGAAGAGACACTGTGGCCAAAGAAACTTACAAAGGAAAGCATTTCATTGGGGGAAGGTTTGCTTAGACTTCCAGAGCATGAGTCCATTACCAACATGGCAGAGCACAGTAGCAGACCAGCAGGAAGGTGCTGGAGCAGTAGCTGAGAGCGTACATCTCATCAACAAGCATTGGGGAGAAGGAGGAAGAACTAATGTGGAACCCCATGAGGTTCTGAGGTCCTAAAGGTTATCCCTAATGATATACCGCCTCCAACAGGGCCACACCTCTTCATCCTTCCCAAACAGTTCCACCAAGGGGACCAATCACTCAAACCTATGAGCCTATGGAAGCTATTCTCATTCAGACCACCACATATAGCATCTCCAGGTCAGAGAGCAGAGTGATGAATGTGATCTGGATTAATGAGTATGCTAGGCTCACTTTCTTCTTTTTAATCAGTCTAGGATCCAAGCTGATGTAACATCACTGCTCATTTTTTTTAAGGTTCCGTCTTCCTACCTCAAGTAACCTAATTCTGATAATCTCTCAGAGACATGCCAAGAGTCTGTTTCTATGGTGATTCAAAATCCTGCCAAACTGACAGTCAGTATTAACCACCACACGTGCTAAGAGCAGAGCACCTAGTAGATATTCCATATTTAAAATAGTAAGTACAATTAACAAAGTTCTTTCCCTGGTATGCCTCTAAGAGCAGAGGGGGAAAAATGAGTTAATGAAAGAGTGGCCAGCTGACTCTGAATTGGTTACAAACCAATCTTCTATGTAGTGGAATAGAATGAATAACCAGAGGTCTTCCTCCATCTATGCTCAACCAATCATCAATGAGTTCTGAGCCCTACGCGCAGACGGAACCAGCAGGAGTACTGAACAGGATTCATAAGCGATTGCTGAGGCGACAGCTCAGGCATTCCACCTTCTGAAACCTTAATTCAGTGTGGCAACCCCAACACCACCAATGTCAAATCCAGACAGAAAGAATCACGTCCTTTTGTCATTTTGTTGTTGTTGTTGTTGTTGTTGTTGTTAGAGTCACTGTTTCTTTTACTTACTATAGGAAAGTATCTGTTGCGTTCTTTTACTCTAAACTTCCAAAGACCTAATTTGCAAAGTGTCCTTTAAGATTTTGGAGATGTCTAAACTTAGCAAGAAAAATGGTAGTCAAACTTAGACAAAAGAAGACTCCTAGGCCCAGAGTTTAATCCAGGGCTAAGTGCACATCAGGCACCCATCTAAGGCACTAACTTAGATGGTGAGGTCAGGACAATGGAGCCAGGAAAGTCTTCAAGCTCCCAGTTCACAGACAATTCATTTCATGCTGGCTTCTACTCCAATCAGAGACTAATTGGGTTCTACTTGGATTTACATTATTTAATTATTTCATTTGACTTTAAGGTCCAGGCCTCTGACTCATCCTGAGCTCTTTTTAGTCTAACTTCAGATTTTAATCTGTGCTTATTCCATTTCCCATGAGGGACTCCACTAAAATCTGTGAGAACTCAGAGTGACGAGCAAATTTGGGATACCAGAAAATAGCATGTAAGTTAGCTCAATCAAGTTCTATTTCTGAACCAACAAAGTAAGCTGATTTCTTCCAAGCGGAGAACTCTCAAGGTCCACAGCAATACAAACAAAACACAATTCTATTTTTATTCTTTTCTTTGGGTTTGGAGTACACTTGTTTCTGACTGCCTCCTTCTACATGGTTATCAGCCAGCTCTTCAGCCCAGGTCTTGCCCTATTCTTCTGCAAGTGTCTCTGCAGTCATGTTGTTGTTGTTGTTGTTGTTGTTGTTGTTGTTGTTGTTTGTTGTTGTTGCTGCTGTTGGGGGTGGTGGTGTTTTGAAAAAGAAAGGTCTTTGAAATCCCTACTTCAAAGCATCATCACTAAATGCCACCCTACAGTGAGAAATGTGACTTGAAAAGTAGATTTGACAGTTTTCAAGACCTGGGTGTGAATGTAAAGCATGCAGTGTAATAGCTCACGGATCCCCAGCAGAGTGTAAGGACTCCCTCATCCCAACCTGTGTGCACTGACCCAAGCTATTCAGTGCTTCACAATCAAGAAAATAATTCCAATATCAGCATATAGATAAATTTTAGATTTTTTTGAAGTGATATTTGGACCATTACTTCTGTTTATTCTATCTAGAATCTTTTTTTTTAACTAGTACTGGAGTCTCAATAATCTTTTTTTTTTTATTTGTAACGTGTGTGAGTGTGTTTCCTGCAGATATGTCTGTGCAAGATGTGCATACAGTGCCTGTGGAGGCCATAAGAGACCATAAGAACCCTGGAACAGGATGTAGGCCATCCTGTCAGTTCTGGGAGGTAAACTGGGGATCTCTGGAAGAGAAGCCAGTGTTCCTGGGCCACCTCCCCAGACACTCTAGATTCTTGATTAAAGGAATGTGAATATTTATCATTTTATCCCTCATAAGATTTAAGCATATCACTTATAATCGACTTGTTTTTCTGCCTATTAGGATAAGTACCTTGATTGCTTTAAAGTGTAATTTTAGGTACAATATGTTAAAGGCAGCTTTTCATTCCAATTTTATGTCACTCCACTGAAAACTGGGTGCTATCTCATGCTTTACAAATGATGCAAAAGATGGGAGAGCTTTTTTCAGAGAGATGTATAAATGATAAGCAAAACCCCAGAGGTTTCCCTTAGCCTGGCTGATCCGCAATGAACCCCTTACCTACACAAATTGTATTTCTAGCTATTGGTCAGGTCTGCTTTCTGATTTAGAAACAAAAATGTGAAATGTAATTTCTTCCTCAACAGGAGATCTATGATGGCAATTTAGAAGTGACAACGGTTAGTAAGCTAAGAGCCACTGTATTTGTGGTCTTTGATTCACCATGTAAAGCTGAGCTCTCAGGGTATAAATTAAAAAATAAAAATTAAAAAAAAAAAGAATGCCACAGTGGGGCAAGGTACACAGATAAACCCACCAGGTTAGCTGGCGACACTAGAAATTCTCATTACTAGTTGAGGAAGCGATACGTGTGTATCCTAGAGCTAGACTTTATGGAAAATATCTGGACTGTCTGAAAAAAAAAAAAAACAAAGAGAACTGGAAACTGTAGAAGGACCCCAGACACAGCTATCAGTTCTTGGCTTTCCTCCAAGCCTCCTTGTCTTGCCTGCAATCATCCCTGTTGCTGCTCTTAGCTAGCCAATAGACACTGCTTCATTAGAGACTCCAGCTGAAATATTGAGGCCAAAGGTGGGACGACTGGGGTCCTCTTTCCACAAGACAATCAGTAGTCTTTGAATGGTGAAACGTGGATAGACTGAGGGCTTCCCCTTTTTTCTCTGCCATAATCGATCATATTTTAATTTCTGGAACTTCATCTTTCGCTGTTTCCCACTGTGCTTCAGTTTCTCCTTGGGAGTGGTGGTCTTAAAAAAATAATTGAGGTTGCATAAGAGTGTTGATTCTTCTATATCTGCTTCCAGGTTAATGGTGGGCTAGCCCTTGCCTTAAAATGATGATGAAAGTCTCTCCTTATTTTGTCCACTATTCAGAGGGGAGGTTCCATTTCAGGCTCAAGTCATTCTGGGTCGGCAAATGGTTGGTAGCCTAGAGTGTCACCATTTTTGTACACATTAGTTGTTGGATTCTAGAAGCCACAAATAGAGCAATTATGTGTGGGACACAAGAACCAAAAGCACAAGCTAGAATACAAAGTCCAGTGCTAGGCTGTTATTACCCTTGTGGGTCCAGAAGGGGAGCCTTGCTGTGACTGTTGATAGATGTTAGTTTAGAGACATGTACCTTCCTCATACCCTTTAATTTTATTAAATTTGTTTAACGTTTAAATGAATTATTTCCCCCCAAATGATATATGTTGTTAAGCATTACACAAACTATTGCCTGGACTGCCAAGATACCTAAGGCCCTATAGTTCTGCCGAACAATTTATGCAAGAGTCAAGGTTTTCAAGCTGGGCCTTGATAGCAACCACTGTGGCCTTCCATATCCACTGCCAACATTTAAATGAAGAAATGGTGAACTTTACAGCTGAAAAGAAACCCTGCAGTATATCTACTCACTCCTGATTGTTGTGGTGCCTCAGTATTTAGGTCATTAAACTCAGGAATATTTGATAGCCCTGAGGCCATGTATATCCTTTTTTTTTAAGTAGGTATTTTCCTCATTTACATTTCCCAATGCTATCCCAAAAGTCCCCCATACCCACCCCCCACTCCTCTACCCACCCACTCCCCCTTTTTGGCCCTGGCATTCCCCTGTACTGGGGCATATAAAGTTTGCAAGTCCAATGGGCCTCTCTTTCCAGTGATGGCCAACTAGGCCATCTTTTGATACATATGCAGCTAGAGACAAGAGCTCCGGGGTACTGGTTAGTTCATATTGTCATGTACATCCTTTTTAAGTAATGTCCTGAAAAAAAAAAAGACACCAAGTTGCTAATATACCCAGAAACTGGGATATTCTCTCTAGTATACTTCAGTAGCCAATAAAGGTGGGCACAACAGTATATAGATCTTGCCAACTCTGGACAGAACAGAGTACATCCTTGTCCACCATAAGAGGTATCCAGAGGCCTAAATTGCAGTGGCTCTAATGCATTAGGGTTCCTCACACAAAGCACCCAAATGTGTCAGTTGGAGCACATGAATAACAAAGGCAGAGTCAATAATATGTTGGTATCTCATTAAGGTCAGAAATCAATGTATCTCACCTTGGTGTCATTTAATCAAGAGCTAGCTCATGTTTGAATTCTGTTCTTCAGTCTCCCTGTGACTTCCATCATCCTGTCTGTTGTATGAGTCTGAATCTGTAGTTGCCTGAATGCTGCCTTGTGAATCTGACTATCCCTGTCTGTCTATCTGTCTGTGTGTGTGTGTGTGTGTGTGTGTGTGTGTGTGTGTGTGTGTGTGTGTGAGAGAGAGAGAGAGAGAGAGAGAGAGAGAGAGAGAAAGGGCTTTTAACTCTTTTTTATTAAATAGCACTGAAAGCATCACATGGGGAAAGAATGAGAGATTTTTGCAGGAATCTCTGACAGAGGTTTATAAGGGATTAAGTCACCGACTCCAACTGACCCCTCCTGCCCCAGATAGCAAACAACAAACACAATTAAGCAATATCCAAATGCTGTTTCCAGAGTTCATGGTGATTATTCATTTTTATAAGACTGCTTTCAGCCTATCTGCTATCTCCAGCCAATTATTGTCTTCACACACATGCAAACACACATGAATTACTCTTGGGTCAGGGGCATGGCAGAGAGCATAATTTAAGATGACAGCTATGCATTATTTCAGGTTGTAAAATTTAATTACATGAGAAATTTAAAGCAAGTATGGCTGGTTTGTGCATTATCGTCTTAAATGTAGGTTAAGCAAACAGGCTGAGTACACAGTAGGACAGCAGCCTTAAGCCTGAAGTGACCTCGAGGTATGTTGTTAACCCTGGCTATGAGGTCCAGCAGAAGTTCCAGTCTCTTAGGGTGTAAGAGATATTTTTATAATAATGCATTGCTACACCAAATACATTTAAAAGATGTAGTTATGAAGTAAGTTCTGAGATGAGCTAGCAGACCTACATGTTCCCTATAGACCAACAGGAGAGGGACAGGTCCCAAGGGAATTATCTTCATATACAGATAGAGAAGAGGTGGTAAAGTAGGGAGCCTTGTAGACCACAGCCAGGTGACAAGGGTGAAACTATTGAATTGTGGGGAATGGTCTGGATTGCCTTTGCAGTGACTGTTTGTTAACAAGAGTGCATTATTTTGGCAGAGATATGCAAAAGACCCTTTCCTATTGGTTACTAAGGTAGATTCAGAATGGTTGCTAAGAAAGCAGTTAATCACCCTGTTGTTCTGAGAGTTCTAGCATGGGATCTTAGTCTGAATCTCCTCTACTCTCTGATTCCCAGTATAGTCCTTCCTCTCCAGTTAAACTACACTGTAATCACATGGGGAGACCATTAGCATCCCTGTGAATTAGACCAGTTCCATCAAAATGAGAAAAACATAAACTCATCATTTTTTCCCCAAGCAAATGTATGTGGTCCTCTGGCTCAAAGATACATTCTAAGTGGGAAAGCTTCCACTTTGAGGATTGAGGTCTGGGGCTACCTCCCAGCAAATTATTGATGGTTTGATTCACTGTATACTTAAAACCTGTTTATAAGACCTCAGTGTGGGCCAGTTCCTCCACACTGATTGAGAGGCCCCTCAGGGATAGTGATTTCTGCTGTGGTTATCACAGGTTAGGATAAACCCAGCAATCAGAGGAGCTGGTGATGCCAGTCACCTTTGTTTAAAACAGAGACCACAGCATCTTTTAGTCCTGTATGAAGAAGAAAAAATAAAAATAGAAGAAATGGTTTTACTTTGTTGAGAGCACATCAGTACTTCTGTGCTGGTTTAGGAAAGGATTCTTAGAGAGAAACAGGAGGGGTGAGAGCAAGGGATACCCCTGAACATGATCAAGAGTCCCCAGGGCATCATTTAATTTTGGTTTTAAACAGACGGTTCCATCAGCCTACAGGTAGGTGTAGGCATTTGCCTCTGGGCCAAAGTCAGATCTGGCTTGAGGGTGCTGGTTTTATACTGAAGATAAGAATGTAGTGGTGGTGCATGCCTTTAATCCCAGCACCCGGGAGGCAGAGGCAGGCAGATTTCTGAGTTCAAGGCCAGCCTGGTCTACAGAGTGAGTGAGTTCCAAGACAACCAGAGCTACACAGAGAAACCCTGTCTCAGGAAAAAAAAAAAAAAGAACGTATATGATGACTCCCGGCAGCCCCATAGCCACAGGGTGCTCAGGACCACATGGTAAGATCACTTCCATCAACAATCCAACAACTTTGCAGTTTTTCTTTCCAGGTCTTAAGGAAGGTTCAGTTCCCAGAATCCACAATCTTTATAGCTCCATCCTTTGGAAGGGTCATAACCTTGTTCCCATACCAACAGAGCTTGTTGCTGTTGGCCTTGCCTCGGGTTTACTATGTAGCTATGTACAGAAGAATCTTCTGCTTGACTACAGAGTCTCAGTTCAGAAACAGTGTGAAGAAAAGCCTCCCATATAGTAATTTGACATGGCCAAGCTTGGAGTTAGCACTGTTCTATCACCTAAGGATAATGGGGAATATAGTCTTGGTCATACTTCAGAGATTTCCTGACAAAATTTTCCTAGGATCTATTTAATAGTTTGGTCACTTCTTTCGGCTTTGTCTGATGACTGTGGCCTCTAAAGAGAGTATAAATAAATATCAAAAGGGTTTTTTTTTTTCAACACAGACTTGGTCACTGTGAAGTAAAAGAAGATCCTTTAGTGCTCTGTGATGAGTGAAGACAGCCAGACCCTGGGATTATTCCCTTTAGGAGGGCCTTTGTAACTGCAGTGGTCTTTGCAGTCTTACTAGAGTAAGCCTCTATCCAGCCGATGAAGGTGTCTACAAACCCTAACAGCTATTTAAAGCTGTTACAGGGAGGCATCTGGATAAAGTCTATTTGCCAGACCTTAGCTGTAAAAGTGCATATCCTCTGTGTTAGCTCAAAAGTAGAGGAGGAGGATGGGGAGAAATGAAGAGGAGGAGGAGGAGGAAAAGGAGGAGGAAGAGGAGGAGGAGGAGGCCAAGAGTTGGTATGCACAGAGTGAGGTATGACACGTCTTCTTTACTGTGATAGTTAGCCTGTGTTAGGGCTTCTGTGGCTGCGTTACAACACTAAGACCATAACCAAAAGCAACATTGGGAGGAAAGGGTTTATTTCATATTTCATATCACGTTTTCAGGTAACAGTTCATTATGGAGGGAAGTCAGGGCAGAGTTCAAGCAGGACAAAAAAAAAAAAAAAAAAAAAAACCTGCCGCAGAAGCCATGGTGGGGTTCTGTTTACCTGGCTTGCTCCTTCCTGATGGGTCACTCAGCTTGCTTTCCTAGGTACACCCAGGACCAGGTACCCACAGTGGTGGCACCACCTATGATGAACTGGACCCTCCCACAACAATCACTAATTAAGAAAGCATCCTTGCCTGCAGCTCAATCTGTTGGGGGATTTTTTTTCAATTCATGTACTCTCTTCCCAAATGGCTCTAGTTTGTTTCACGTTGACATAATAAACTAGTCAGCACAGTTCCGGTGCTATAAATAGTTGTCTTAGCATTTCTGGGGTTATCTCTTCCCAAGTGGAATGAATTACGCAGTCTCCTGATTATTTTCCTCTGTAGGTCCTGGAATATTAGAGTTTTAGTTCCCAAGTAGATCCATGGTCCTCTTCACTTGCCACTTTATTCTGTGGCTCACTCTACCTCTTTGGGCCATACACTCTGGTTTTATAGAATTTATTCTTGGAGGGAATAGTGCTAATTCTCGGGGGAGCCATAGGACTGTATTTCGTTTTGCTGCTCTGCCTGCCAGCTTATTATTTTTGGGTGTCACCATATACGTCCTACTGACATTCTTTGCAGTAGATGACTATCACTTGTTTAGGGAGTTGGATAATTCATTATAGATCCGGAATCTCTTGTTTAGGTTTTATGGGCAAGCTGTTGCCTGTTACTATCACGTTTTCCAGATGTTAGTATAGCATGCAAGATCGTGCAGACATACTTCAAATCAATACAAAAGCTAATCTTTTTTTTTTTCCTTTCTCCCAAATTGGTACCCTTGACAGGGTCCTGTGTTTAGCATTTTGGAACAGAGTAGAAGGGGAAGCCGCTGTTACTGACATCTGGCCGAGCACAGCATATGTCCTGCCTTGTGCCCTCCACTTAGAAAATAACTGCTCCTGTCAGCAGATCATATCTCCTCCAAACTGTCTAGAGGATGGTCATTTGAGTCAGGGCAGCTGGCACGGGTGGAGGAGACTGTTGCGGTATGCAAATGTGCCAGCTTGGAAGAACTTTGGCCAGAAGGAAGGCGAGATTTACAGTGCCAGAAGATTTTCTAATTACTTCTGGATCATCTAGGAGGGCTGCCTGATATTTTATTAGCCTGCTTCTGGTTAACCAAACATGTCTCTTTAATTCTGGTATGGTCTTTACTTGGTGAGGTATGAAGGCTTCTAAATGTTGTTTTGAAAATAGAATAGAAGCCCAGACTCTGAGTCCCTTCTACTGGGATAGTCAATTGGCACAATCCTTTAATCTAAAAGGGGAGGGGGTCTCTCAGAAACTCTAGCACTGAGCATGCCCAGTCTCTTGGTTGTTTATGGAAGAAAAACAAAACCTTGCTTTTAGAGCATTGTCTCTATTGTTAAATTAAACAGATTAAAAAATATCAAAATGAGAGATATCTAGTTATCTGGGGAGCTGGATAATTCCTAAGAGATCTGGAATCTCTTGGTTATGTTATATGAGCAAGTTTTGGTTGTTAATATGTCCTGTGTTTTTCTGGATGAAAGTACAGGCATGTAAGATGTAGTAGGGGATAAACAATAAAGACAATAAAAATAATAAAAGCAGTGTATTTGAAAATTCCATATGAAGAGCAATTGCTTTATATGCTAACTTAAAAAAAAAAAACAACTCAGTAAAAACAACACCATTACCTTACTTGCCTGTTAATCCTCCAGATGGGTTTTCACTTTAGTTGGATTAAAACTGAGTTCTTTCTGGTGGTCACACACACCCTACCCAATCATTTCTTTTTTACCCAGTTCTTCTCTCTTTCTCTTATGCTCAATAGGCTGCAGTCAGACCCATATTCTTGGATATTATTAGGACATAGCCTACGTGCTTCTGCTTCTGGGCTTTTATACTTTCTGTCCTCTCTGTCTACATCATAATAGAAGCCTTGAAGCTGGATAAGATGATGCCCACATTAACATCTTCAGACCTTCAGTTACTATGAGTAATTCCTGAAGACTCTCAAACTTACCTTTAATTCATATCTCCACAGACTGAGAGAAGTGCATTCACCTGCTTGCAAGATATCTTCACTAGATTGTTCAAATGCTGCAGAAAAAAAAAAAAACAACTCTAGATATGTTTAGGAGGGTATATGAGCGGCCCATCTATTGGACTACTAGGACTTTCAAAACATGCCCTTGACAACTTCAGAGAGGTTTTGCCATTAATCTAAAACTGGCAATTTTTGGACAATAGCTAGCCATTTCCCCCAAAGGATCAAAGCTCTTTCTCTGTCTTTGGTGGCACTAGTTGAATTGTGACTTTCATTTGAAAGGGCATGAGACTCTTGACCCTACATCAAAACATCCCAGATATTGCACTTCTTGTTGAGTTATCTGGGCCATGTTCTGACAGACTTGGTAGCTTTAGTGGGCTAGGCAGTTTAAGATTCTGATGGTACTTTGACTTGAGCTTTCCTTGAAAAGGCTACATATAAAAATGTCATCTACATAGTGAATAAACTCCTACTTGCAAAACTGGGTCCCTAGTGCCCTATAAAATGGTAGAGGCTAACCCTTTGTACTGATGGCAAACTACAGTGACTGGGTCCTCCCATGCAGAAGAAAACAAGTACCAAGAGTCAGGGCACAAATCAATACAAAAAGAAATGGGAGAATCCACTGACACTGTAGCATGAAGTACACTCAAGGGATTGAAACAGAAGAGTGTAGGGATAGCCACCAGAGAATACAGAGGGATTATGTCCTCATTGACAAGCCTGTATCATGTGACATTCTCTGTGTGGCTTATCTACTGTTGGGATTAAGATACCGAAGGAGAATTGTTAATATACTAGTAGGTGAATTTTAGAAAATGTTAATGATAGGTTGCAATCCTAGTTCAGAAGCCTACCTCCCTGTTATTGTACTTTACTAATATAACTGACCCCAGGGTCAGTCTAGATTATGATTGGGCAAATAGTTTGGGCTACATAGGGATGCCATGTCTCAAAGAGTTGAATTGACTGAAATCTCTTGGGTCATGTAAGAGGTTAGGATTACCATAATTCTAAGTATGCTGCCAAAGTGCATGATTGTCCTTAGGCAAATCAATATGTCTCTTTTCAGCAGGGAAGAAGGGCACTGAAGAACCACCAGGAATAAATGTTTAAAAACATGGTCTTCCTAATGGCATAGCTCTAGAGGAATAAAAGTTGAAATTGGGGGTCCCTTATACCCTACTTTCTCCATAAACTATAAGGAAAGAGTTCCAGAAAAAGAAATAAGGATATAGCCTTAGTAGCTATATCCTATATCAAGAAAAACAAATTACTTTTCTTGAGACCCTGTTTAGGGCACCCCAAGGTTCTTTTGTCAGAGACCAAAATGTTAGGAATTTGAGCCACACCAATTCCCTGGGCATGCTCAGTCCTGTAAGGTTGCCAGAGTGTTGAGTTTTGGTTCTTGAAAAGTGGGTAGACAATACATCCTTTAATGCCAGGCCCTTGATTCCTTACACATGGGACTTGGAAGGGAGTAAATTGAAAGCAGTCTAGCTTTGGACTTTTGATCTCTGAAACTTCATACAGGAATCTTTGGTAGATAGGTCAGCTAATGGTGTCTTCGAGGGCAAGCACAATCATTTGGAGCCCTCTCTCTACTCTCTTCTTTTCCTGGTGTCTTCCTCCAGATCTCAGTTGATGACTGCTGAGAAGGTAGTGTCCCACATCTGAGCCTAAGGGGTCTGAGGCCCCATCAGTGTTTTTAGGAGCTTTCTAAGGATGTCAGGGACTGGCTGGGTATTAATATGCTTGCCTTAAAATGCTTGTTCTTCATCAGATAAGGGATCTGTTCTTCATCAGTTAAGGGATCTAGGCGTGTGAAGTTCCTGAAAGACTCATATCTAGGGAGGCCCTAGACACAATGACCAAGGTCTTTCCATGTCAGTTGGCAAGCTAAGGTGAAGGTCTAGGGGTTATTGATAAATCTGGATGGGTGATCAAAGAACTGTCTGAGTTTCTTAGATTATTGGCAGTCTGTGACTAAGAAAAAGACCTAGAATTGAATTGTGCCCACGGAGTTACAAATTCCCCCTAAGGGAAGTGCTATGAGCATAGGAGAAAATGGTTGGTAAGAATCTCCACTCCTAGTATGTATGTATTCTAGGATTGGAGTCTTTTTCTTCCTGGTGTCTTGAGGTAAACAGGAAAATGTAGAGGTAGGATAGAGCTCTGTTGAGGTAAGGGAAGTGCTTCCTCTGCCTACTGGTTCTACTTTGAAAAGTAGAGTTTGATACCTATGCTATCACAAGTTTCTCTCTTTTGGTTTGTGTCGTCCCCTTCCTGGTAGACAGTCAAGAAGCCCTGAACATAAGGCACAATAGGCCTTTTCCAGCACAATAGATCCAGCTATATTAAATTTCCAACTTTTGGCCAAATTTCCCATCAGCCATTTTGTATTGACATCAGACAGTGTTGCAGTAAAACACCAGCCTCCTTTTCTCTAGGGTCTCAGCGTGAAACTCATCTTAACTCTTGAGGATGCATTATAGCAGGGAGTCCAGGGAAAGCAAAGGCCAATTTCTATTGATAATCCCAAGGAGGTAGTCAGAGGCAAGAACTGGAATCTCTAGAGGAGAGAAAGTGATCCCTGTCTGACTACTCTGGCCTTCGAAGAAACCATATGTTTAAGACACCTTTTCTCCTGAGCCTTATTTCTTACTCAACTTTTTAGGTCCATTTGGGCACAGTCACAAAAAGATTAGAAACACTTATTGGTGCTTCAAAAGTGGTTGGGATGATGCTCTGACTGGCCAGAGTTTCCATGGTTGTAGAGATCAGGCTATGTTCTACTGACAGAAAGTTAAATGAGTAGAGGCAGTTTGGAAGAGGAGAATTGAGCTTCCTAACACCTGCTTCCTTTCGCATGGAAAAAGGGTGGAGAGAAAAGGGCTCAGTGGAAGATAAACATTTGGATGAGATGATAAGAAAAAAGAAGGACAAAGCACCTCACCCAAAGTCTGGCAGTGAATTCCCAATGCCGGGTTTCCCCTCCCATCCCAACAAGAGCTGTCAACTTCCCCTGCCCACTTTCAGACTCTGAATTTCAGTCTGTTGTCTTTTCCAAGCAGCCATGTCTTTATCTGTCCCAGGGAAGGAACGCCCACAGCATAGTTTCAGTCCCCTTAAGTTATTTGCTATTTCAGGATGTGCATTCTCCTAGGAGACTCCATTCCACAAAAAGCCTTGGTGTCCATTTTGAGGTAGGAAGGTGACAGGAGCCCGTGGGTGGAGCCAGAAACTGCACCATGCATCAGGTCCCACCTGTGCATCACAGATGTATAAGAGACTTATTCCTGGGAATAAGAATAGAAAATATGGAGCATGCGGGTTTTTTACAATTATATCAGAAAAAGTAGGGCTAAGAACATATCAAGTACAACAGACTAGGGAGAAGGTGGAAGTTTCTTACCTGGCCCCCATAAAGTGAAAGACCCCTAACATTGTGGGATGGCATGGCCTCATACCAACCTAACACCTGATATCTGGTATGTGCACTAAGAACCAAGTACTCCCAACCCAGCTCTGTCCCCTGCTGCTGATACAGCCAACTTAAATGTCTGCCCATTGTCACCTGTCTGGCTCTGGACCTGACCTGCTGCTGCCTTGCTTCCTGCCCCACAGTGGTTTGGCCTTTCCACCTCACAGATGAATTTTGCAGCAGCTTCTCTTTCCAGGACAGAGGGTTCACATCTCTGTTCTGAGTATCTATTAAATACTTCCTTCACCTCATAGGAATACAATCTCTATCCTAAGAAGCTGTAAATAGTAAACAGAAAAATGAAGAGGAAGGCAATTAAAGTTAAAAAAAATAAAAACAGGAGTCCTGAGGGCGTGGTTTTGTAGGCCACACCCTTCCCACTCAATCATAGGGACCAGACTTTAGGTCCCCAGAGGCTCATAGTAGCCTCTGTATTTTCAGTGCTTGAGAAACAAAGCGAGACAAATGGCTGAAGTGTTCAAGCTTTGGGTTCCCCAAGAGACCGTGCTTCAATACAGTGATTGTTGAAAGACACTTGATGTCAACTTACGCATTCACTCACACATGCAGGGCGCGTGCACATGCATGCAAACATTCATGCGCATGTACATGTAAATGCATATAATGAATAAATATTATTTAAAATAACAATGCCTAAACTTGGAGACTGTCAATGTTGGATAACAAATGACTTGCTTATATGAATAGCTTTGGCTTTGGTTTTAAATAACCACTGGCGTAGAAGAGACTTAAGTTGTACCTGAGTCGGTTCATTGCTCTGGTATGCCATGGGTACCTTATTTGGGGGTTCATAAATATTGGTTCATATCTTCAAGGGAATGGATAATAAAGCAGTCTTTCTCATAATACTTGGATCATAAATAGTTGGGTACAAAACAGTGCTATAAATCTGTCATTCTAGGAGAAATGAAACAAAGCAAAAATGTAATCCCTTAGAAAGGCAGAACTCGAGTTTGAAATCACTCTTTATGCTGTCAGCAAGAATGTTCTTTCTTGTCTTTCAGTCCTAGGCATTTGGCCATTATACTCTTCTAAATGTTTCCAAATGAACACAAAAGTCAATGTAAATATTTCCTTCATTTTTTGCTATCCTATCCTTTGTGTATCAACAAGATAGCAGTTTTCTGACCTCCAAAAGCACTACCACAGAAGGAGCCATGGGCAGTTCCTCTAAAGCAGCAGTTTTCAATCCATGGCTTTCGACCCTTTGGGGGTCGAATATCATGTATTCACATTATGATTCATAACAGTAGCAAGATTAGTTGTGAAGTATCATTGAAGTATTTTTGTGGTGGTGGGGGTCATCACAACATGAGAAACTGTACTGAGGGGTCAAAGCGTTAGAAGGGTTGAGAGCACGGCTCTAAAGGACAGAGTGAAAGACCTTCAAAGTGCTGTCTGTGGCACTGGCTCTTTCTGCTCCCTTTTGTAGCTTCTGGGTTTGGAAAAGTTCAAGCTCCACGCTGTTGCTGCTTTCTTCCCTCGCCCTTCGTGTTTCGCAGCTCATTGTTTGAATGTAATCAATTTCACGCATTACTGAGCGTCCGCTTCCGTAAATTGGATCAAACACTGGGATGCAGATGTGATTCACTTCAATTCCGAACCTCAATTTGAACAGTCGTGGTGTAATCAGCATTGAAATAGCATTTGTGAGGAACATTTTGATTTTTCTGTGGTTCTATCATTTTAAAAAATGTCTAAATTATATCCCCCTAAGTGATACCCATGAAGCACCCACTCAAGCTGATGAACACATCATTTGGGAAAAGGAAAAGGGTGTTCCTATGTGTACAGTGCTGATGGGGTGTGAAATCACATAACTGTTCAAAAGAATCAATAATATCGACAGAGGCTCACATGCTTCTGCTCTTTAACTAAAAATTCCAATTGTGGGATTTTCTACAATACAGCAAGATCTTCAGTAAGACATCATTTGCCCTTCACGGAAGGACTGATTAAATAAATTACAGAGTAGCAAGGCTTTAACAAAGGAATTGAGATCTGGCTTTGCCCTATACATGCCATTATGACGAGGTCATCATCTATGGTTTTGGAAATGGATTCTTTTTCTCTACCAATATAAAGAGTATAAAAAGGCAGGGAAACTAAGATTTTTAATATTCAGGCAAGTTTTACTAAAAGCAGACATGTACACACACACACACACACACACACACACACACAGAGAGAGAGAGAGAGAGAGAGACTCTTTCTCAGGTCACTTCTGAAATCTCTTGAGCTCAGCTCCAGTCTCTTTAGCTTATATTCATCCTGTAACCCCTAGATGATGGATGATAGATAGGCAGATGATAGATAGATAGATAGATAGATAGATAGATAGATAGATAGATAGACAGATAGATGATAGATAGATAGATAGATGATAGATAGATGATAGATAGATAGATAGATAGATAGATGATAGATAGATAGATGATAGATAGATAGATAGATAGATAGATAGATAGATAGATAGATAGATAGATAGATAGATACATAGATACATAGATACATAGATAGATACATAGATAGATAGATAGATGATATATATGTGTATATAGCTATCTCTCCTGTGTGCTGTGCGATATGGGGGATTAAGAAGAATAGCTAAGACTGGATGAAAGAACTCGCATTTGCCTCAGCCAGGCTACTAAGCTTTGTGGATTATGTGATACATTGCTGAACTGAAACTGCTAGATCTTGAGAACTTATCTCTATCCGATAAATTCTGGCATTGAAGAAAGACACAGACATGCTCGTCATGCTTTAGACAGGGTACACATAAGACAATGGGGATGAAGAATCCCTTCTGCATTTTCTAAAATGTTCCCTCCAAAACTAACAAAAGCATATTACATATCCAACCCTCAAAGCTTGCTGGAGACTTTATTTTCTATGTCTCCTATAGTTATTATGATGGAATCATTATTTTCATTTAATTAAGAAAAATCAATTAATTTCAGTGAAATATTAAAAACCAATAGCTGTTAATTAAATGAATATTGGAATAAATCTCTTTTATTATGTCATTGTTATATGATCACAATGAAAATAGTAATTACTTCAAAGAATTTTAAAGCAATTACTTGGCCACATCCCTCTAATGGTATTTAATCAAAGGCAAACCCCAAAGAAATCCGAATCTAGATCTAGTGATCTTATTGTTATTACTATTGGCATCATAATTTTGAAATTATAAATACAACACGAAGCAAATAAATCACTGTATTTGACTGTATTGAGTATGTTTTAAGCAACTATTTTATCATAAGAAAAGTTTATATTTTTTAATCTTAAAAAGTGTAATCTTAGTTTTATTTGGAAAGATTAACATAGAATAATGATTAATCATTTGTTGTTATAAACACCCATAATTTCTAGCTCTGTCTATTTTGAAATTAAAAAAATAGAAGAAATGACAACTCTATAGCAATACGCTTGTACCAACACAAAAACCACAAGTCTCACCTCAAAGGAGACAAGACATAGTTTATTCTTAAGCCAAAAATGAGGGACCACAGCCTGGGAATATGGACCTAAGAGACCGCAAATTCTACATTTCCAATGGTTTAATGGAATTTTTATAGTAACAGAGCAAGGAAGTGATAAATCAAGACATTTTCAAATACATTAGTGGAAATGGAGATAGATGCATTAAAGCAAAGCTGGAAAAATCTCTGCTACAGCCTCTGTTCAGACGCTCTCTGGTGGCATCTCCATCTTTTGGCTGGCAGAAGCTAGAAGTCTGTACATTCCAAAGTACTTACCTAATAGCCACAGAGTTTCATAATGTTTTCTGACTTACAGAGGAGAACAATTACATGGCTATTAAAGGGCTAAAGATGGCCCCAGGTAATTTGTCTCTGGACTTGCAATATTCCAGTCTCCACAAGCCACAAAGCTCCGGTCAGTTGCTCAGCCTCGCAGTGGAAGGAAGCCCCAGCCCTTTCCAGAAGCTTCCATTCACATGTCTCTTGCACCCAGGCCACGCTTTATGGGTACAACGCTCCTTTAGCGAGAGGACGCCCCGGGAAAAATCACTGATTCTGGTCTAAAGTCAAAAGGGAAATAGGGAATGTGGGTCATTTCACAGCTAGGTAATTTCAGTAGACATCACACCTTACTGTGGCCACTTGAAAGGATTACCAACATCGATAGATGTAGTGCTCAAATAGCTGGAAGACAAATGATTGACTAGCAGACTGCCTGATATGTGTGAGCTTCTAGTTGTCAAGACAACTATATCAGTGCATCCGTTACACTAACGTCTGATAACAGAAGAGCGGGGACTGGATATTGACTTTTTCTTATAGACAGATTACAAGATTACTGAAATGAATAGAAATAAATCTAGCTAGTGAATGCATAATGTTATCAAATTAGATCCTGCTATGATTTGAATGATTGCTCTCCCAACCCAGATCACACATTAAAACTTAGACCATTGTAATATTGAGAGGGAGGGACTTGGGGAGAAGATGGGGTTTGGAAAGCTGTGCCCGTATTATTGGGATTATTGCCTCCTAAAGGAGACCTTGGGGAATGAATCTGTACTTTAACACATAAAAACATATAGAAAGTATCATCCCTGAGAACAGGCCAACTAGAACCTGCCTGTGGGAACGTTTGTCGTGGGCTCCTCAGTGTCCAGGATTGTGTGATAACTTTGTATTGTTTATAAACTATTCACTCTAAGCTACTTTACCATAGCAGCCTGAAAAGACGATTACGGACACCATGTTGCCACTCCTAATGAAAGCATCCACAGAGTACTGATAACCAGTAGGTAGGAAATCTGTCACATAGGAATTAATGGGGGATTTTACAATGAGAGAGCCAACTTGTTATTCAATGATCATGACTTCCAGCAATCAATCTTTGCACCAGTGAGTCAAAGCTCAGACAGAAATTGTGAGCCCTCCACCACCAAAAACAATTTTTTAAATATTTTTATTAGGTATTTTCCTCGCTTACATTTCCAATGTTATCCCAGAAGTCCCCCATACCCTCCCCCCCCACCTCCCCTACCCACCCACTCCCACTTTTTGGCCCTGGCGTTCCCCTGTACTGGGGCATATAAACTTTGCGTGTCCAATGGGCCTCTCTTTCCAGTGATGGCCAACTAGGCCATCTTTTGATACATATGCACCTAGAGTCAAGAGTTCAGGGGTACTGGTTAGTTCATAATGTTGTTCCACCTATAGGGTTGCAGATCCCTTTAGCTCCCTGGGTACTTTCTCTAGCTCCTCCATTGGGGGCCCTGTGATCCATCCAATAGCTGACTGTGAGCGTCCACTTCTGTGTTTGCTAGGCCCCGGCATAGTCTCACAAGAGAGAGCTATATCTGGGTCCTTTCAGCAAAATCTTGCTAGTGTATGCAATGGTGTCAGCGTTTGGAAGCTGATTATGGGATGGATCCCCGGATATGGTAGTCTCTAGATGGTCCATCCTTTCGTCACAGCTCCAAACTTTGTCTCTCTAACTCCTTCCATGGGTGTTTTGTTCCCAATTCTAAGAAGGGGCAAAGTGTCCACACTTTGGTCCTCGTTCTTCTTGAGTTTCATGTGTTTAGCACATTGTATCTTATATCTTGGGTATCCTAAGTTTCTGGGCTAATATCCACTTATCAGTGAGTACATATTGTGTGAGTTCCTTTGTGATTGGGTTACCTCACTCAGGATGATGCCCTCCAGGTCCATCCATTTGCCTAGGAATTTCATAAATTCATTCTTTTTAATAGCTGAGTAGTACTCCATTGTGTAAATGTACCACATTTTTTATATCCATTCCTCTGTTGAGGGGCATCTGGGTTCTTTCCAGCTTCTGGCTATTATAAATAAGGCTGCTATGAACATAGTGGAGCATGTGTCCTTCTTACCCGTTGGAACATCTTCTGGGTATATGCCCAGGAAAGGTATTGTGGGATCCTCTGGTAGTACTATGTCCAATATTTTTTTTAAAAGAGCCTTGATAACACTGAAACTTTGGCAGAAATATGTGTGATGTGAATTTTAATCCCTCTGAAACATGACCCCGTGAACAAAGCCCTCTCTAGTCCATCGGCACAGCACGCACAGATATGTGAATCTCCAGATGCACTGCCAACAAAGCAAGGGGACTTGTGTGTCACGTGTCATACATCAACCCAGGGCTCTCGTACATTTGTTACAGCCTTACTATTCTAAAGTATAGCTTTCATAAGGTAAGAAGTATGTGTGAACAGCATACAGGAAGAGAAGGAACATAAAGCCACTTTTAATTGCAAAGGCCCGGGATTGGCAAAAGCACTACTTCTATTGAGGATCTCTCAAACATTTAGAAGCTTTTCAGGCTATTGCATGTTCGTGATACCCAGTGTCTTACATGGCATAGAACAAACTTGCCTTGATAAATACTATGAGATAGGATACTTAAAATTCAGGCAGAACCAAAAATTTTTTAAACACAAGAAAATCTTAGATATCATTTCTGCTCACCGTAACAGTGTAGAAAATGGTCAGAAACACTACATTTATTCATAGCACATGTTTTATTAAAATTTGACTGCATTAGAATAAATTTTCATGTGTTAGCGAAATAGGATTAAAATTTTAGTTTAGGGCTATGGTGTGCTTGAAGAGATTAAGGAAAAAAAAAACCCCACTATGGGAATTCATTCTCCCCTCACAGCATCTGAGCTCCAGGAACTGAGTTTTAGCCATCGGACCTTGACCTAGGGGCAACTGAACCAAGTCACCAACACTTTAAAAGAACGTTTGTCTGCCTAGTGTTGGCTGATAACATTTGTTTTCTAATTGTCAAATTAAATGTCTCCTTGACTTCCCGGCCATTCACATCGTAGTTGTTGTGGGTGATCACTAAAATAAATATATTTTCCAATAATCTCTCTTAATTTTCTTGTTACTTATCCTGCCTCTTTCCAGACTCTCAAATTTGAAGACTTTAGTGTTGTACCTCGAGGCTATCAATGTTTCAGAATTCTTCTCCCAACCAAAATTACTAGGTTCCATGTTCTACTTCCTCATTCTTGCAAGGCAATGATAGGAACCTGATAAGAAAACTGTTTAGAATCATGAACAGAGTTGAAGGGATATTGGTAGTATGTCTCTCAAAAATATCTACCTTAAACAAAGGAAATCACAGCCTAAATGCAGCTGATGCTTTGTCATCAAGCACCTTTTCCATTCTCACCAGTACCTCATGTAAGAAATCAGGCACCAAATCTAAGGAGGGGCATAGTGTCCACACTTCAGTCTTCATTCTTCTTGAGTTTCATGTGTTTAGCAAATTATATCTTATATCTTGGGTATCCTAGGTTTGGGGCTAATATCCACTTATCAGTGAATACATATTGTGTGAGTTTCTTTGTGAATGTGTTACCTCACTCAGGATGATGCCCTCCAGGTCCATCCATTTGGATAGGAATTTCATAAATTCATTCTTTTTAATAGCTGAGTAGTACTCCATTGTGTAGATGTACCACATTTTCTGTATCCATTCCTCTGTTGAGGGGCATCTAGGTTCTTTCCAGCTTCTGGCTATTATAAATAAGGCTGCTATGAACATAGTGGAGCATGTGTCCTTCTTACCAGTTGGGGCATCTTCTGGATATATGCCCAGGAGAGGTATTGCTGGATCCTCCGGTAGTACTATGTCCAGTTTTCTGAGGAACCGCCAGACTGATTTCCAGAGTGGTTGTACAAGCCTGCACTCCCACCAACAATGGAGGAGTGTTCCTCTTTCTCCACATCCACGCCAGCATCTGCTGTCACCTGAATTTTTTATCTTAGCCATTCTGACTGGTGTGAGGTGGAATCTCAGGGTTGTTTTGATTTGCATTTCCCTGATTATGAACTAACCAGTACCCCGGAGCTCTTGACTCTAGCTGCATATATATCAAAAGATGGCCTAGTCGGCCATCACTGGAAAGAGAGGCCCATTGGACTTGCAAACTTTATATGCCCCAGTACAGGGGAACACCAGGGCCAAAAAGGGGGAGTGGGTGGGCAGGGGAGTGGGGGTGGGTGGATATGGGGGACTTTTGGTATAGCATTGGAAATGTAAATGAGTTAAATACCTAATAAAAAATGGAAAAAAAAAAAAGAAATTAAAAGAGCAACACTGAAAAAAAAAAAAAAAAAGAAAAGAAAAAAGAAATCAGGCACTTACACGACCAGCCGGAGGGGCCCAACAGGAGAATACTCATCACTAGTTACCCAGAGGCAACACATTCCCACTGTTGCTTCTTGTCGCCGCATGCGCCATATCTCTGCTAACCGGCCCATTTCCTCCTCACCACCCCCTTCTTTTTCTTTCGACACCCAGAGGCAGCCTCTGTATCTCCTGTTCCTGTCCCTGTCCCTGAATAAACCTACCTGAGACCTGTCACAAAATTGTAACTTTATGGATCCTGCCGTATAGATCCAACACCATACACTACAACTGTTCCCTTCGCAGCCTCAGATCCAACACCGCACACTACAACTGTTCCCTTCGCAGCCTCAGTGGGGCACTTGCTTCTCTCAGTTATTCTACTCCTGAGAGTTTAAAAAAACAAATGAAATCCTCAAATATACAAATATAGAGCAGCTATAGTTGATGGGTGAGATGAAGGGCCATTACTCTCCCTTTAAAATCACCTTTCTACACTTTCAGGCAATATAGGAAAAGTGCGTGTGTGTGTGTGTGTGTGTGTGTGTGTGTTATATAAAAATCAGACTGTGAAACACATGACAAGTTTGCAAACTGAGATGTAGCCCTGAAAAATCATATTTTTGATATGCTAATTAACACAAAAGTCTGATTTTTTTTTATAAGAAACGACAAGAAGGAATGTTTTGCAGTGGGAAATTTGCTTTTGCTTTGGGTTTCCTGCACCACCTTTGGGTAGAAATAGAATCAGTAAAATTGTCAGCCTACATAAGCCTCAATCAAGGGCAGAAAGGACTTGATAAAAAGCTTTTCTGTTTCAAAGGCCTTTGTGCAGAAGCTTTGAAGGGAAATACCTGTAGAAGACGTACTCATTACTCCAGACGAAAGTTTCAGTTTAAAAAAAAAAAAAAAAGGGTAAGCTGTTGCCTAGCCTGATTTAAATCCTAACAGTTGTACAGTGCCTTATTAAAAAGAAAAAAAAAAAAGGGAGCTGCCATTATCGGCTTGATTAATTAAGTACTTAATTAAATTAAGTGAGAACTTGATGCTCCAGGGAACTTATTCAGTGAACTTTCTAGCTTGCCTCAGCCCTTGTTAGCAAATCACAACTGTGACAATTCACATACACACGAGAGCGTCAAACTTGCCAGTGCTTAATGAAGTGGAAAAGTTAAACAATGACTTGAAGAGACCTCGTTCCAACAGAAGACTTGGTTTGGTAAGTGAAGTAATGAGGACAGCAGACAGTCAGATTCCTGGGGTTAACATAGTTCTGCCTCTGCAGCTCATGGGACTTGATGCTAATGGCAGGTAATAAATAACAAGGCAGTGTTTTCTTCTCCCTGCAATGCCTGTGACAAATCCTACTACAAAGTCTCTAGTGAAGTTGCTTCCTTAAAATGTTCTTTACAAATCTAAGATGCTATTCATTTCAAACCAAAGTACATTGCTAAATTTTGCTATTTACGTATATGTATGAAGAAACATAGAGTATACAAAATATTATCAGGGAAAGCAGAATCATCCAAGAGGGCAAAGGTCTATACTCCCTTTTCAAAATGTTGTTTATGCATGAATCTTTATTCTTCCATATGAGCTCCAATAGCCCTATGAAAAATCTGATTGTATTTAACACAGAGGTTGATTTGGAAGGGAATAGCATTTTATAATATTCAGTACTCCCATTTAATACCTCTCCATTCATTCATATCATCATCTGTATCCTGGGTTGGAATTTTAATCTATCCACCAACAATTGTGTATCCTTCATTATACTACTGTCAGAATGTATTGTGACTACTTCTATTATAGTTGCAAAATTAAATTTCATGTCTTGTCTTTAATTTTTCATGACATTTATTTATTTATTTTTATTTTCAGAGGAGGCATTCAATTACCATAATATACATATGGGTGTTAGAGGACAACCTGCAGGAATTTGTTCTCTCCTTCCACCATGTGATACCTGGGGACCGAACTCAGGTTGGTAGCAAGTGCCTTTATCCATGAAAGCATCTCACTGGACTATTTTTAGAACACATTTCAAGTAGTTTGTAGCATTTCAACTACAAAACATGCTTGTTCTAAAATATCAAACATCAAGTTGCCTATTAGAGCGACCTTTTTCTTCTAGCATATCTGAAGAAAGAATAAGACATTTCCTCTGATGTGTACATACGGGTAGTGTAGAAAATATCAATCTGCAAAATGCATGAAACTCAAGAAGAAAGAAGACCAAAATGTGGACACTTTGCCCCTTCTTAGAATTGGGAACAAAACACCCATGGAAGGAGTTACAGAGACAAAGTTTGGAGCTGAGATGAAAGGATGGACCATCTAGAGACTGCCATACCTGGGGATCCATCCCATAATCAGCCTCCAAACGCTGACACCATTGCATACACTAGCAAGATTTTGCTGAAAGGACCCAGATATAGCTGTCTCTTGTGAGGCTATGCCAGGGCCTAGCAAACACAGAAGTGGATGCTCACAGTCAGCTATTGGATGAACACAGGGCCCCAAATGGAGGGGCTAGAGAAAGTACCCAGGGAGCTAAAGGGATCCGCAACCCTATAAGTGGAACAACAATATGAACTAACCAGTCCCCCCCGCCCCCCAGAGCTCATGTTTCTAGCTGCATATGTATCAGAAGATGGCCTAGTTGGCCATCATTGAAAAGAGAAGCCCCTTGGTCTTGCAAACTTTATATGCCTCAGTACAGGTGAACGCCAGGGTCAAGAAGTGGGAGAGGGGGGAAGAGGGGGGGGGGAGAGGGTATGGGGGACTTTTGGGATAGCATTGGAAATGTAAATGAAGAAAATACCTAATTTAGAAGAAAAAAAAAAAGAAAGATCCTCAAAAAAATATATCATCTGAAAGCAAACCAAATGAATCATTTTAATTCTTTATCGCCTTTTAAACACCTGTGTCTCAGAAGTGGAAATTTCTGGTTATGTCAGATGATATAGACTCACGTGATGTTTTGCTAACATGAACTCATGTGGTGTTTTGCTGAGGCAAGACCCATGAGAGGACATGTGATGTTTGGAGAGAGCAATGCTTTTTTGTCCAGCATCTTGGCCTTTACTGATCTGCAGTTTGTTGAGAGAGGCACAGCAGAGAACTTTTCCTAGCCTTCTGGTTGGTCCTGATGGCTCTTGCTAACTAGTGCCCACTTGGCAGAGGCCTGGCAGTTTCTACTGGACTGTGCCACTGCTGCTGATTCATATTTGCTATCCTGACACTACTGAACTGGACTGCTGGTATCCTGACAAGTGGCAACTGGAATCGTCTCAGGGAACTACTTCTACTACTTCTAAACAAGTCCATATCCCCTTGTCCTATTTACCAGCTTTTCTGTCCTTCCTTTGAATGGTGGGCTAGAATTTGAGGACCCTTATTAAAAGTAGGTTTAAAAAGATCTAAGCCTACATATCCCTGTTGGTTATTGTTTAAATTAATAATCTTTTAGGTGTATAAATTTCAAATATATGAGGATCAAATTCTCAAATACTTTAAAAGGTTAAAATGATTATTAGCTGAGGAGTAACTTGAAGGCCCATCGGTGCCCTGAACACTCTCCTCATGCCCTCTGAGCTTAGCTTCCAACTCATCATTTACATTTGCCAAAATCTAAGGCTTTCTTTGTGCTTCAATGTAAAGAAAGAAAGACAGCAACTTCTTAATTTCTAGGAGTTTGTTACGAGAAATGAAACAGGCCATTTAATTACCTTTTATTTATGAATAAATCCCAAGCTCCTTTCACAATGCAGGGAGTTTATAAATCACTGAGTGAGAAGCACAGATGTTCTGAAATCCAAATCAGCAGCCTGATTATTGGAGACCTAGAGCCTCCTGAAGACTGTGTCTCTGCTTGGACCCATGTGGGAGTAGTTTCCAGAGTGTGAATTTTATAAGTTCTATATTTTATATTAATTTGTTTAGTTTCTCCATTAAGTAAAATCTAGGCTTGGTGTACAGTAAACCTTTAGCAGTTCTCAGTTGATATGGCATGGTTTGTAATAGTGATAATGATATTTATTGCCCATTATCTTAACCATGGTGTGAAGTGAAAATTTCTGGTTTCTTTGGAGACTCACTTGTGACATGTGATGGTTTTCTGGAAACTGTCTTATGAGAGGATGTTTTCGCTGAGGCAGACATGTGGAAGAATGTTTGCTGAGAACAGACACATGGTGTTTTTCTGGAAGCTTCTTGGGAAAAGGGCATGCAATGTTTTGCTATAGCATATGCTTGAGAGAACCCATGATATTTAGAAAGGGTATAAATATAAACCAACAGACAGCAGATGGTGCTGTGTGGCATTGGTTCACCTTGTCACTCTTTGCTGAGGATGGTCTTCACTGGCAATGCTGTGTGGTATTGGTTTGCCTTGCCTCTCTTTGATGATCATCATTTGTCATGACTTAATAGAGAGAAGTGCACCAAAGAACTTCTGATGATGTTCTGGCAGCTTCTTGCTGCTTCTACAGACTCAGGCTGATTGGCAGAGTCTCTCAGTTTCTTCTGGATCGAACTGTTGTTGCTAATTTGTTAATTGTGTCCGTGAGTGGATTGAACTACCACTGCTGATTCCTGGGAACTGAACTGCTAATGTCCTGACAATGCAGATTGGATTCTCCTCAAAGAACTCTTTCTAAACAGCTCCACACCCTCCTTTGCCCTATTAACCTTTCCTTTCAACTAACTCTGGTAGGTGGTAGGCTAGAAGGGAGGTTAAAGCTTTAAAGCACACATATTCAACTAGGTTTTGAAAACAATATAAGCCAACAATGGTCATTCTCCAAAAATTCAAGGATGTACATAGAGGCCATGTTTAATACGTGTGCCTGCCAATCAGTCTTGAATTCTGATGCTAGGTCTGGTGAGCAGCTTTTCCAGAACTGGTATTAGAGCTAGTAAGCAGAAAGAAAGTGGACAGCAGAATCGAAGCCCATGAAGTAGTTCATGGATCTCTAAGATATTTCAAGATACAAACCTTTAAACATGTTAGCTCCAAGCTACAACTCTCTTGTGGGTTGTCCATCCTCGTTAACCTGCTCTTCAGTGTTATCAACCTTGAGGGAACATTTCTTCTTTTATAAACAATCTATAAGATACCAGAAAACCCCCAAAGCTACAAAACATCTACAAAGGAAGGAACGAAACACGGTTTTAGTCTATTTCTTCTCCCTTCTCTTCTCTTCCTCCCCTCTTCACTCTTTCTTATAAAGGGAGAAAGAAATACTAATCAACCCCAATCCCTATCTCTGATTCCTAAAATTCCAACATGAAATCAGAGAACAGTTAATGTTAAGAATTTCAGACTGTTTGTTGTTTTCAACTCCTTAGGAAAAAATACCAGAAATAGAAATTTTTGCTAACAAAAATAGCTCCCATTTACCTCAACACATTTGAAGATAAAATTCAGTGGGGTTATTTTTCCTTAGTTGCTTTGCTTAAGGAATATAAAAAAAATTCTAAAAGGCTGCCGATAGTTACTTTTCTGTAATTACAAAATAATGTCTTTGAGCCTTACTTTCCCAGTTTTTATTTATTTCTTCAGAAAATGAAAATTACATGCTGATTTTGAGATAGCTTTTAAGTCGTACTAGAATTCTCTTTATGTGTAAAATGCAATGTAGAGAAAATTTTTCTCTTTCTTTTCTTTCTAGAAGAAAATCTGCCTTTTTTTTTAAACTGGTGTTGTCAAATAGAATTCTGAGATAAAAAGCCGTATTAAAATCAAAAAAAAGGAAAAGCAGGTAGGATAAAATCTACTACAGAAAATGTATGACAGCAATCAATGTTAATTTCAAAAGCTGTTTCCCTTAAGCCTTAAAATAGATACTTGCCCATCCAGACAGGAAAATGTGCTTTGAGCCAAAGGATAACGGAAGCAACTGCCATTGCTTTGAACATTTGTGAAACTTCTAAAATTTTGAACCAGTACATATCAGCTGAGAAATTAAACAGTGACTTATTTAGGCTGCAGATAAAAATCCACTGAAGGCAAAACAAACAAACAAACACAGCAACATAAATAAACTTACTCCATCAATAGGTGTCCCCTTGGACATGATTAGTGGATCATCAAAATTCTGATAAGCTGAAGAGCCTCTCCCCCTACAAAAGTCCCCAGCCACACTGCTTTACAGCACAGAGAAAGTAGACATCGCCTCGGTCTGACTGCTGTTACTAATAGCACAGTACTACGAACTAGGTAAGTTATGAAGAAAAGAGATTCATTCGTTGGCCATCTTGTTGCATTGGTCATACGTAGGCACACAGAATTGACATGGTGAAGGACAAAGTCTACACAAGAATGTGTCTGTGTTTATCTCTTCTAATGAAGCCACCAGTGCTCACCCACTGGTCTCTAGTCTGATGGCCTTAGCAAGTAGTCCCACTTGTCTCCCGAAGACCACAGCTGTAAAGCTCATAGCTGAGTTTCAACTTTTATATCTTCCAGTGATGACCCATCTGGAGACAGCAGTGGGCAGGGGGCAAACTATGTTCAAACCATAGCAAATACTCACATTAGATCTGAAGACAGGGGTGCTGAGTGGTCCAGACTTACATCTTAGAAGTGAGAGTTAACAAGATGAAGTGGCAGGTAAAGACAGTATAGTAATGCTTAGGAGGAGCACCAGTGAGTCCAGTTGTAAAGCATCCCAAGATGCTCATAATTCAGCCCTCCTCTGAACAATGTCCGCAATGATTGTCTCTGTCTATTTTTCTAGAAAGCTTCACATCACTGCTCCCTTCCTGGCCTATCCATGCCCTACTCACTGGTGGCTTAACTCCACGGCTCAACAACCCACTGGATGCTAGCTTCGCATTCTGTCTGCATGCTTTTCTGTGGCACCTAAGTTACCTTACACTGATCTTTGCTTAGTCTTAGTTTTCTTCAGTATTTATTGTCTCCAATATCTATTCTTTCTAAAAATCTATTTAAATGGGTTCTTTCCCTTTTATTTCCCATCAGAAATCAATACTTCCAATTTTACTGAGTAACAACTGATTTGATGACTGCAACCCACTTGTAAAACACCACAATCTACATCTTAACTCAGCCTTTTATTCACAGTCTCTCTTCCCTGGGACAATTCATGAGCCCTTCCACTTCATACCTAGTGGCTTGAAAATTGAGAGTCTCTCACATTCCAGGAAACCGATGGATCCCAGGGCTGTCATGTGACTGGCTATGTGTGCACACACATGAGCATGTGTGTATCTCACCTCCGATACAGCCATGATGGGAGTTAGGACCTCCTACGAATTTGGAGAAGACAGTCATACTTTTAAGTCAGTAACATTCTGCACCTCCTGCTGTCAGGAGGAAATGGTTAAGAATGCAATTAGCTAAGCCAGCCAAGGAACATTAAAAAACGTACTCTTGCCTCTGTTCCTTGTGTTTAATGAGCTTCCAAGCCCAATCAATTCCATCTTTTAAATATCTCTTTCTCTTCTTTTTTTGTCTTTTCTATTATGGTCTGCCCCATTCACACTCTTCCTGACTGTATCAGTAGATCCTTACTCTTCTCCTATCCTGCTTGGCATCTTCTGCCCATCACTGACAGTTGGTTTTCTAAGTCATGCCTCACGTGTTACTCAGCCTCCTGCTTCCTAAGGGTAAGCCCATCTCGGTAGGACCACTACGAACTCTTCCCACTGTTGCTTTACAAACAAAAATCCCAACTGTCCCACTTTACCAACAAAGACTCAGGAGACAAATGCTTAGTAAAAACCTGCTAGCTCAGAGAGGCAGGGAAAGCACCCAGCTGCCCTTCCTACAGCACAGATGTCCCAGAAGGGAAAAAGCTCCTGTTCCTTTTCCATACTGTCTTAAATGCCCTTCAGGTCAAAGACCCTCTTTTCTCCTTCCTGGGTCTCCATATGCTCACCCCCTCTCATCTGGTTACTTGCTTTGCCTCCTGACCTAATGCTGACTTTATTTGGATCTTGGATTAAAGGTGTATGCTCAGCCTGAGCCACACCATAACTACTCATTTTCAGTAAACAGAAAGTTCTTGGGTGAAAAGAGTGGGCTAGGGTTGAGCCACACTACAAGGTTTTTCTAGTTTACAATCTTAGGGTTCACAGGATGTTCAGATAACCTGCAGCACCCACCGTCTTTCTGCTTCCACCCAGGACTCTCTCCCACTTCTCACACTGTACGCCAAGCACAACAAATGGTTTTGCAGGTTCCCAAGCATTTGATGCTCTCCCTTGTCTTTGCTCAGAGTTCTTGTCTCTACTTCATCAGAACTGGAGACCTCTGTCCCTTTACAAAGTCCTATGTGAATTATCTCCCCTCCTCTCCCAAGTGGGCTCACAATGTGTTCTTTGTGGGAGTAACCTCATGCTTGCCATGTGTGAGATATTCAGTACTACATAGTAAATGCCTGCTCACAGGACTGGGTTTCTTTGACTCCATCCTCCAAAGCCTTGAGGCCTATACTCACAGCACCGAGCCAGCCACAGGCTTTGCCCAGGTTTACTTATAGACCAAATTAAATGTGCTCACTTTGTGGACTTCACTTTATAAACTTTCTCCTCTGACTTTTTTTTTTTAAGTCCAGCAATTTGTATTTCTGCTATACTGAGAACTGAAAAATAACGTTCAGAGGAGTTATCCCTGTTTCTCATTTAGTTGCTGATTTCAAAGTCTCTATATCAAAATCTCACAGAGCTGCTGAACATCCAATTAAAATCTAAATGATCTTTTTTTCTAACGTCCAGCTGAGTGAGTTTCCGAATGATCATTCTAGCATGGAAAAAGAAAGCATCTAGTGACCACGGGAAGATGCCCAGGAAAACCTGCAAATGCTGATGATCGGAGAGGAACAGGATGCTCACCTGAGCAAGTATTACCTCTTAGGCATCATGCCAAGCATGTGATCTGAGACATGCATACTCCTGTGAACAAATGACAAATGACAGGGCTCATTAAAAGTAATGAGCTTGAGATTGGTGTGTATTCTCAGCCTAGAAAAAAATACACGTGTCATTGAGCATTTATTCGGTCATCCTTTTTTAAAAGTATGAAAAGAATTAATCTGTGAAAATCATATAGATTAAAGAAGGCTTTCAGGAGAGATAACGACAACGGCACTAACACATAGGCTAAAGCAATTAAGAGAGTACAGATGAGCGGAAGGAGTGCAGTGGCACAGGATGGAGACCAATGCTGTATGTCAATCAGATGGAGTTAAGGCGTTGGACCAAGATGTTAACTGGTCTGTAAGCCCTTAATTTAGGATGTGTTACAACTAAGAACACCTTGTGACCTGTCACATAGCTCCAGGCCACAGTCACATTCCTTCAAATGTGCTTTGATGTTAGAAGGAAACTTGAATACTTAGTATTAGACTTTCTACATCTGAATGCAGAAATTCGGATGATCAGCAAGGACAGAGTTTGACTAAAGCTTTTATAGAAATCAGGAGAAGTCAGTTGTAAACAAAAGCAGCAGAAGAAGGAAGAGACGGTAAGTAACCAGCTATCAGACCTCAATGCTTTAATGGAGGGGAGAGGGACATTTAACTGGGGAGGGAGAAGGGAAGAAAATGCACAAGGAGAGGGAGGAAGGAAGTACAAATAATACTCAGGATGTTTGAAAACCTTCAAAGAATTATATTCATGATAGATAGATAGATAGATAGATAGATAGATAGATAGGCAGATGGATCATACCATCATAGAGATAGATAGATAGATAGATAGATAGATAGATAGATACATAGATAGATAGATACATAGATACATAGATACATAGATACATAGATACATAGATACATAGATACATAGATACATAGATACATATATGATAGACAGATGCATACATGCATATATAGTGATACATAGATATGATACATACATACATACATATCAATACCTAGATGATAGACAGATGATACATGTGTGATCTATGTGATGTGATACATATCACATAAATGAAGTTATGCCACTTCAGCTGACAATTCACAAGAGTCATAGACTGTTTATCAGAGGGTATGAGAAATCTTTCAAGTTCTTGGTCAGATTCTCCAAGAGACTCCCAGGGCAGTATACAGGATATTGTTGTCATCCTTGTTTACCTCCCAGAGGCTGAAGGCTAATCACTTTTGCTGAAGAGACCACATTCTTCATACACAGGACTTGGAAAATTTGAGCTGGATCTGTCCTGAAAGCTCCTGAGGTCTAGAAGATGCTTATGAATCACACGAGTAACCAGCACAGCAAGATACCCCTAAATACGCAGGGGAGGTGCTCATAGGTTGGCACTAATCAACAACTGTTTACTTGGACTTTATGCCTGTTCAACAGGAAGGAAATCATTCCTGATACTAAGAACCTGGCCAACTCCTCTGGCTTAGGGAGGTTATGGATCTTAGAGCAGAACATACTACTACCACTTTGCTAGATCAGAGTTGTTGGGGGAAGGGTGGTTCGGGTGTTGTCTCACAAAGCACATGAACACCCATCTCCGTAAGACAGGGGTAGTTTATTGAACACAGGCCTAAAGACTGATAGATCATGGTTGTAACTCAGAATTTGGGACTGAAGCTATGACCCAGAACATCTTTCTGTCAGCTTATAAAAGGCCGAAACTTCAAAAGCCACAATGAGATCGAACACAAGTGCTGGTACTGCACGGTCGTCAGCCCTGACTAAAGCCATTTTAAACACCACATTTCATACCGACCTTTGATTTGATAGGTCCTACGTGAAGCTTGTAAGTGTGGAATGTCTTGAGATTAACAAACCTCATAACATACAGAACATTACAAGGTATGTGGTCAGTATGACCCTGCTCTGAGTCAAGTTATTTTTCTGCATCAATGACTGGCAGGTATATTACAGCAACAATATGAAATAGCTGGCAGGCATGGAACAAAATGGCTACAGCTATGCTAGGGGAGCAGGCCTCAACAAGTATAACTCCTGGCTATGTTCTAAATGCTTACTTTATACCTCAGATAAGTGTAGCTGTCACTTATCACCAAAGGAACCGCCATTTGCTGCAGAAAGAGACCACTACTAGATATATCTGCAATACAACTCCAGAACGTGAGACTCAGGGAACATCCCAGAACAGTCAGGACATAGGCTGTCAAAGCCAGATAACCTGTAATTCTGCTAGGAGTCTGTGTCTAAAAATAACAGGGAAGCTACATTTTTAACATCTCAACAATATGGCTGACCATGCTGTGCCAATAAATCACAAACGATGACAAACACCCATAGACATGCTAACCTGGAAGGAGGCAATAGTATGGCCTCCATCCCAAGACAAAGAACTACAACAAACTAATGACCATTAAGAAGGAAAAAAATTAGTCTTTCCCAAGAACAAGACCTCTAACTAATTATCTGATATCAAATGGTCAATTCTGAAGTCGTTTACACATACCCAACACTAAATGGAATGGGTGGAAAAGCCGGTGCTGTCTAGCCAGATCCAGGAGTAAGTCGTCAACACCCAGGATGAAAACCTAAGGCATGGCTGTTATAGAAGCGGGCACCCACCCCTCAGAGAGGCTCAGAGGCGCGTGAGAGACCCACGGAGGCTCCGAGGGAAGACGAAGTGGCGGCAGCAGAGGAGTTTGCAGAGGCCATTGGTGTCCCTGGAAAAACTAGGGAAGGGCGGGTCTATGGGAAAATGCTTTCAAAAAGGGGGCTCAAGAAACTGGGAGGAAAGATGGCGGAACAGAGCCAGCTACGCTGTGGCCCATGCTGTAGCCAGAAAGCATGTGGAAGTCCTTGATCTGTGATACTGCGACTATAAACTGCAAGGAAGCTTCATTTGCTGTGATATGAAAGACTACAGACTCACAGTTGAGAATGGGAGATGTAGAGTGCTTCTGTGATAAGCTCTCTCCCCGACACTCCCAAAAGAAAAGGTCTAGACAGGGACCTATTGAACTCTTAACATTTCTGATAAGGATACTAACATGTAGTTCTTCACTGTTGATGGCTTCTGGTGGGGGTGGGGTAGAGAAAGGAACCGTCTGTCTGGCAAGCTGTGAAGGTACATATTTAACATACCAAAGTGGACCTGGCCTGCAGGTTCTCTCAGCATCCCTCAGTCCCTACCTGTTACAGGGCATGGCTGGCATACCCCACCCCTCTATGCTGAACTTTCCAACCTAGGGACTGGGCTTCCTCTCACCCTGCATCTCCTCACTATATAAATCCACACATTTTGGTTCTCTCCTCTCTGTCTCTGTCTCTGTCTCTGTCTCTGTCTCTGTCTCTGTCTCTCTCCATCTTTCTTCTCTCTGTGTGCATGCATTTCTCTTTCTCTCCCACTTCCCTCCATCTCCCTCTGCATGACAACTTTCCTGACCTCTTCCTGGATGGTTGATGAACTTGTCCAAGAACTGCATCCCACTAAACCTGCTTCTATACTTTAATTGGGCTTCAATCAGCTAGTTGTGTTGGCAGAGAATAGTTACCACTAATCGTCAAACATATAATAGCCTGTTACTGTGTGTAAGAGTTGGTTCTTGTCGAGACAGACTTGGAGCATAAGGCAAATTTCCTTCAGCTATGGATCTTATTTTCCTTCCAACTCTTAATCCCACTTTCCTCACATTTGCCTTCTGTTCTGTGTATGTGAAGGGTTTCATTAATTCTGTCCTCAGTTGCTGGTTCCCCAAGCCAAAAGAAACAGTATCTGGCACTTCCTTCCTAATCGGGTGAAGAAAACTTAAACAGGAAAGAGACAAATGTGAATTTGACTTTGAAGGGACTATGTTAAGAGCTGGGAAACAGGGGTAAACTTGATGTCCCGATGGAGTCATCGGACACTAGGAATGTGGACGGCCGCAAGACAGAGAGAAAACGGTCAATAAGAGAAATGGGGTGAGAGAAAGTCTGAGACTGATGACTATCATGAGTTCTACAGCAAACGGAACCACTGAGAAATCACTGCAGTTAGGAACCGCATGTGTTCCCATGTGCACTGGTGACGTATTAATGTTGATGACTAGAAAGGCACCCACAATAGTGTATGGCTAGTGGGCATTTTACAGTGGAAACTAGAAGGCTAGAATGAGCTCTGAGATCTGGCTTCCTTACTGCACTGGCTGGGCTTGTGTGTCAACTTGACACAAGCTGTAGTTATCACAGAGAAAGGAGCCTCCCTTGAGGAAATACCTCCATGAGATCCAGATGTAAGGCATTTTCCCAATTAGGGATTGAGGTGGGGGGGGGGTGAACCAGCCCATTGTGGGTGGTACCATCCCTGAGCAATGTAAGAAATTATATATATACTGGGTCCTGCTGGGTCCTGGGTTCTAAAAGAAAGCCCAGGGGAAGCAGTCCAGTAAGCAGCACCCTCCATGCCTCTGCCTTGGCTCCTGCCTCCAAGTTCCTGCCCTCTGTGAGTTCCTGTCCTGACTTCCTTTGGTGATGAACAGCAATGTGGAAGTGTAAGCTGAATAAACCCTTTCCTCCTCAACTTGCTTCTTGGCCATGATGATTGTGCATGCATAAAAACCCTGACTAAGACAGGTACCAAGTGCAATATGAGATGCAGTGGCGAAACAAATGTACACATCAAAGGCTTTTAAAATTAAAAGTACAAATAGAATAACATAGTTGTTAAAATGTGTGGAATTCAGAGCCAGTGAAGTGGGTCAGTGGGTAAAGGTGCTTGCTACCAATCCTGATGATTTTGGTCCCTGACTCTCACAAGTTGTCCTTTGACCTCCACAATCATGCCATGGTGTGTGTGTGTGTGTGTGTGTGTGTGTGTGTGTGTGTGTGTGCGTGTGTGAAATGAAGGTGAACATAAATTTTCACCTCATATCCCCCCAAAAGCAGTAATAGGGTGACATTTTGTTAGGCGCTCAAATGTCTAAATGATTTTGCCTCGTGCAGCAGAGTGGATCTCATAGTCTGTTACTGAAGATTTGATTCATTGGAATTAGAAACCTCAGTGATATCAGGCAGGCATAAAGGCTATGAGCAGTCAGACCCCTCAGCAGGAAGCTGAAGCAATCAAACCCAGGCAGAGATGAAACCGAACTGTGATGTTGCTCTGGTGAAGCACGAGTCACCCAGCCAGTAAGACTGGGTAAGAGTTGCCCCTCAGAGTGCTGTAGCAGGGCAGCTGCTTGATCTTTTTATCCATCTCAGCCATACGTGGGTAAGTTACCACAGGAAGGGATGAGAGAATTCTTGGAGTGCTTCAAATGGGGTTGTTTTTATTTACATAAGCAAACTCCATTTGGGAGTTTCATAAAGTTGTAAGGGGGACTCCCTCTCAGCCATTCTGAAGGTTCCCTCTTCCTCATACTATAAGTTTTCTACAGAACAGGTTTGTCCTGTCATAATGACATAGATCCCCAAATACATTATTGAAAGAATCACACGTGTGATTAACTGGCTTGCTTTGCTTTCTTTCTTATAGAACCCAAGACTACCAGCCCAGGGATGACACCACCCACAAGGGGCCCTCCCACCTTGATCACTAATTGAGAAAATACCCCACAGCTGGATTTCATGGAGGCATTTCCTCAAGGGAGGCTCCTTTTTCTGTGATAACTCCAGCTTGTGTCAAGTTGACACACAAACCCAGCCAATACAGTACCTTATCAACTCTCTACTTTAAAAATTGCAAATATTCAGAAGGCAATATGTAGCATTTAAGCACTGTTTATTAAATGCTGGTAAGTTACCTTGTAATTAATGTTGTTGCTTTGCTGATAAGTTAGCTGTTATTACTGTTACCTGTTGTCTATAGATTAGACAACCCACTCCCTTAACTGCCCATCCTACCAAGTCATTGTCTGCGAAGATATAGGAGAGAGCATTACTGCCCTCTGGTGGAAATACTGGATGGTTCCAAGAACATCTCCAAAAGAACGACTTTTACAAGTCGTAACACAATGTCCTCCAAGTTTAGAAAATCCGTTTCCTAGCAAACACAGAAGTGGATGATCACAGTCAGCTATTGGATGGGTCACACGGCCCCTAATGGAGGAGCTAGAGAAATTACCCAAGGAGCTATAGGGAACTGCAACCCTATAGGTGGAACAACAATATGAACTAACCAGTACCCGGGAGCTCTTGTCTTTAGCTGCATATGTATCAAAAGATGGCCTAGTCGGCCATCACTGCAAAGAGAGGCCCATTGGACTTGCAAACTTTATATGCTCCAGTACAGGGGAACGCCAGGGCCAAAACGGGGGAGTGGGTGGGTAGGGGATTGGGGGGGGTGGGTATGGGGGACCTTTGGGATAGCATTGAAAATGTAAATGAGGAAAATACCTAATTAAAAAAAAGAAAAGAAAATCCGTTTCCTTGGTGGGCTGTGTCACTGCTCAGTGGCATGACTTCATTTTGACTGCCTCTGTGTTTTCTCAGCTCCTGTCATCCTCCTTAACATTGTATGCAAGCATGTAATTCTCAAAACATAAATAAAAATAAATTTAAGTATCGTGGCACATCCTTACTATTATTGTAATACATTTTGAATATTTTATTATCTTAATTCTATTGTAACAATTATTTTAAAAGCATTTTTTGGCGGGAATCTGATGCATTGTTATTGAAGCAGTCCCTTATAGGATGAGTATAGTTAGCTACAATGTGAGCAAACTTGTGAGAGTTGAGATGCAACACCAGAGCTTCTTCCATTAATGTTATGGGGCAAACTGTCACCGTTTCTGGGCATGGAATTTCCAGCTGCCTTGAGCTCTCCTTGCATCTCTGGCCTAGGTTGATGGTGCTACGCTTTCATTTTTGGACAGTATCATGTCATTCATAGATCCTTCTTTTGTGGAAAGTGGCAACTTAGTAACAGAAGCAACAACCCAACCAAACCAAAAGCCAACAACATTAACGAAAAACACCAAGGGAGTTCTGATAAGCAGGTAGAGCACCGACTGCTTCCTATTCAGTTACAAGCTCAAGACTTTAAATTTCCTTTGGTTGTCTTCTAGTCATATATGAAAAATGAAGAATGTTCATTTTTTTAACCTAAAGCCATAGCTCGTGCTGTGACTTGAAGGTGTGAGTCTATTCCAGCTGTCTTACAGACACCTGTTAGATGATTTTTTTTTTTACAATGTGGATTTTTAGTACAGATTATAAACAGTTTATCTTTGTTTTAAACTAAAAAGTTCATGTAAAATTCAGGGTATCAGGGGAGTCATAAGATTTGGATTCACCTCTCACAGGTCAAATGGACTCCAGATAAGTACAGCCTAACAGTTTAACTTTCCCCAACTGCCTATCCCCGAGGATGGAATCTTAGTCATTCTCTCCCCCCAACCCCGTCTTGGAACTCTTCCCCTCCCCCAACTATCAGGACAATGAGCCTAAAAGTTCCAAATGTAAAATTTTCTTTTAAGTTCTTTTTTTTAAAGATTTATTTATTATTATACATAAGTACACTATACCTGTCTTCAGGGGCACCAGAAGGGGCCATCAGATCTCATTACAGATGGTTGTGAGCCACCATGTGGTTGCTAGGATTTGAACTCAGGACCTTCAGGAGAGTAGTCAGTGTTCTTACCCGCTGAGTCATCTCGCCAGCCCCCTTCTTTTAAGTTCTTAAACTAACTTTTGTTCCTAGTCTATATATTTGCCCCAGCAGATTTCCAATCAACTAAAGCAAACTGCTCCAAAGACAGCAGCCTCAGCTGGTCCTTCAAAACTAGCAATCCATGAACTCGAAGTGAATGTAAACCAGGTGCTTTAGAAAATCCCTTTCATTTGTTGGCTGTGTAGCTGTTTGTGGCATGACTTCATTTTGACTGCCTCGGTATTTTTTCCAGTTCCAGTCATCCTCCTTAACATTGTAAGCAAGCATGTAATTCTCATATATATATATATATGTGTGTGTGTGTGTATTTGTATGTGTATGTGTATATATATACACATACACACACACATATATATATACACACATATATATGTACATATGTGTGTGTATATTTGTGTGTATGTGTATACACACACACACACACACACACACACACACACATATATATATATATATATATATATATATATATATATATATATATATATATGTCCTACAAGCTTGAGCCCTGGCTTTGGAACAGCATATTCCAGACTGCTCCAAAGCTACCTACACTCCGCTAGCCTCAGATAGTCCATGGACAGCAAGCCAGATGTACCCTGAATTCTCCCAGGATTTGTCCAGTATTCCAGTCTTCGTGGGCCTGACAACAACATCCTAGTTCAGTTGAGAAGCAGTTACAGAAGAAACAACATCTTCCCTTATCATTAGCAAAAGCTTGTAATGTTAGGTTCAAAGGAAACCAGTTCCCCTCAAAAAATACATTTCGCTATGACTGTCTAAAGAAGCAATAGCTGTTTACTATGACTGTCTGAAGAAGCAATAGCTGTTTGTAGCGCTTATTAGCACACCAAGCTTCATGTTGACCTCTTGGCTCCTTTGGTACTAGAAATACCTGTTAATATCAGACAGTTACAAAAAGGATTACTCAAGATGTGGGCTCAGATTTCATCGAATGGCTTAATTAAAATATCAAATTTCACCCCAACTTAAATGTGAATCAATGATTTGATTCATATGGTCTAGAACCAGTGGAAAAATGTTACAGCAAAAAGAAACTCTATCCTATGCTAGACATTCATTTTGATACACACCAGCCATTTGTCTCTGACTCCAGTACCTGTAAGTTCTCATAACCTAACTCAGTTACCCTACCCACCTACCGCAAAATGTACAGCCATGACTATCTAGTTGTTATAATATGACTAACTGCTTTTCTGGCTTCTATAAGTTGACTACACAGATACTCAAAGATTGTTTTGAGTTGTCTTAGCCACTTAACTTGTCAGAACAGAACAGTTTTTACCTGCTTGCATAGATGTCGAAGGTCTTTTTGTGTTTTTTTCCCCCATTATACCCTCTAACCCTTCACAGCAATCTCAAGTTTGGCTCTGAGATTATTTATTCTGCTAGCAGTTAACAATACATCTTTTAATTGGATTGAGTCTTCGATCTTTTCCCAGGGATAACAAACTCCATAATACAACCTCCCAGTGCGTACAGCTCCTCGGCTAAGGGTGGCACTTCTCACCCATGAATTCTAGAGTGTTGACTGGTTGATCTTGGGCAGGTCTTGGGCAAACAACCACAGCTGCTGTGAGGTCGTGTGTGAACTACCTCTTCCTGTCCAGAAGACAGTTTCCCAGCAACCTTCCCCATCTTCTGGCTCTTACAATATTTCTGCCATTCTTGCAGCATAATGTTCCTTGAGCCGTGGAGGTGAAAAGCATATGTCTGATATAGATGTCTCATTTATAGCTGAACACTCCAGAATCGCTTATTCTTTGTACTGTGGCCAAATGTGAGTCTCTGTTTTAACCACGATCCATTCCAAAATTCTATTTCATTCTCTTGTGAGAGTTGAAAGCTATCCTGATCTGGACTTATAGAGTACTTAGAAGAAAGGTTGAAAATATTCCCATTTAGCAAAATAAGAGTAGGGTGTCCAAGAGGGCGAACGGCCTTCCTGATTACTTGTTGATAGTCAGGTTCCACCCTGTGAAATGGATCTTGAATCCAATCAGGAAGTGATTGACTACTCCATAACACTCATGATCTTTTTACACCAACACAGTTATCCAGGCCAGTTGTTATTATAGCTCGCGGGTTCACAACTGGATGCTACTGTTAATGACTTTTCTCTGCCGACAGCCTGTGTAGCATCTTCTGGCACTATGAAAATAAACCAGAAGAGAACAAGCTTCCAGGTAAGCACCAGCCTGGCTTCTCTCTGTTCCACATGATCTAAGTGTAGTAACTTAAGCTACACAGTCTTGACCTGTCACCAAGAGCGATGACAATAGCCTCTATTGTTTTGAGAGAAACTATCAATAGAGTGAAACGGCAGATTATGGAATGGCAAAAAAAAAAACAATTCTAACTATACATCTGACCTAGGATTAGTTTCTAGAATATAAAAGAAACAAAAAATCAACAGCAACAGCAAAAATCAAAACCAAAAAAAAAAGACTGTAAATGCTGAGAAAACAAATCATCTCAAGTATTAATAGAGAGTGCACAAGAGAAGAAACAAAAATCACTAAGAAACATCTTTCAGAGTGTTCAAAATCTGGAATTATCAGGGAAATGAAAAGTAAATACATTTTGAGATTTCATCTTACCCCAGTCAGAATTCTAACAAGATAAAAAAGCAACAAATTTTAGCTAGCGCTTGGGGGAAAAGAAAACACATAGTTACTGTTGGTGGGAATACAAACCTGTCTGAGTTAGGGTTGTACTGCTGTGAACAGACACCATGACCAAGACAACTCTTCTAAGGACAACATTTAATTGGGGCTGGCTTACAGGTTCAGAGGTTCAGTCCATTATCATCAAGGCAGAAACATGGCAGCATCCAGGTAGGCGTGGTGCAGGCAGAGCTGAGAGTTCTACATCTTCATCTGAAGGCTGCTAATGGAAAATTGGCTTGCAGGAAGCTAGGATGAGGGTCTTAAAGCCCATGCCCACAGTGACACACCTACTCCAACAGGGCCACACCTTCTAATCCTGCCATTCCTTGGGCTGAGCATAGTCAAACCATCACAAAGCCTCTGTGGACAGCAGGATGGTGGTCCCTTAAATTCTAGTACCTGACTATACTACTCTTAGGCATATGCCCGAACGACTTCATATCCACTCCAGAAGCACTTTCTCATTTATGTTCATTGCTGCTCAATTTACAACAGATAGGAAACAACTTAAATGTTCATAAACCGATGACCGGATTTTTAAAAAATGGGTTAATAAAATATATTTTAAAATAGTTTAGGTGAAAAATTGTATGGCCCACAAAACAAAGTAAAATATTTTAATGGGGGGGGGAGAGTAACATACAAGCAAAAAAATCTTCCCTCCCTTTAGGAAAAAATATGTCTTCCTTATTCCTATTATTCCTGTTTTTCAGTTTAATTTATCTAAGAAATGAACGTTCTGCCCTATATGATCTTAATAGACATTAAGTATTTTTAAAGGACATAAATACCCACCTTATTATGAAGTACTATGGCTTGAAAAGTTACAAAAGATGTACTTCTGTTTGTAGTATCTTTGCATGTGTCAGGTATTTTCATGTTGACAACGGGATTATTGCTACAGTATCCATGCAATGTGTTAAAGAGTTAACAGTGCCCTCACTCTCAACAGGGTCTTTGCAGCTGAACTCAACTCTGTCCTGTTTTAAAGGTCAGTATGACTTACTAATGTAGAGCCTCCTTGAACCCAAATCGTCAGGCAGTCTACAAATTACTAACATCCTTCCACCTCCATCCCCCTTCTAATTGCCCTGAGTCATTCTTCCTAAATAACTGAAGCTTGCCTCTCTTAGATACATAAATAAAGACATGGAAAGACCTGGATGGGGTTCTTCTTGTTGTTGTTGTTATTGTTGTTGTTGTTTTAGAGGCTTTGAATCTCTGCTCAAAATTATTTCTTAAGGAAGTGTTCCCTGAGAATCACTACTTTTAAAAGATACCATTCACAGCTCAGATTCAACTGAAATGCAAACTTCCCATGTTCCTCAGCTCCAACCTAGTTGTCACATTTTATGACCAAAAATAAAGGATGCACAGTTTAAACTGAATTCCACATAAATGGGGTCATTTATTTTAATATGCGTAGGCAGGCATTATGAAATACACTTAATTTAAAACAAACAAAAACATTTCTTATTTACCTAAAATTGAAACAAACAAACAAAAAAACCCCAAAGAATCCCTTATTTTTATCTGGCAACCCTACTAGCCCATCCTTTCCTTGAGCTCCATCCACCCTCATGTAAAATCACTCAGCAGAATGTCACATAATTGTTTGTTGTCTTTTCCCTGCCAGTGACAAAGCAGACAGTCTGGGTAATGTCTACAATTATAATTATGCTCTCTTAGTAGGCTTACACAGCAGGATTCATTCATGGAGAGGTGAAATCTGCATGCCTCTTTTAAGACGGAGTCACAAAGAGTCACTAAATACAACAAATTTTGTGTTCTGGGAATGATAGCCCCTGCTTAACTCCATTGGGAGGTAGAGATAGCATGATGGTTGCAAACTAAAGAGAACTTTGATCAATATAGAGTTCCAGGCCGGCCAGGGTTACTACTGGTGAGGCCTGTTAAGAGAAAGAGAGAGACAGAAAATTTTACAGTATTCAAATGGAACGAGTGTCCTGTCACATTTCATAATAAATGTAATAAAATAAATCCAATTTATTTTCTTGTTTTGGAACAGACCTTAAACATAGTTGTCGCTGGGAGGTACAAACACAGTCATCTGCCATATTGCCTTTGGCTGATAGAAGTCATTTATCTATGACACAGAAATGGACATTTCCTCTGGCTTTGCTGAATCATTGCATAAAAGCATCCTCTATTCTCATTTCTTAAAAGTGGCCAAAAGTGACATGATTCGCTTATTGGGAAATTTTAGTTTTGGAAGAGAACATTAATATGAATTCATAGGTATCGCTGAGTGGAAAATAATTCCCAAAGGGTTCATATTTCACAGATAAATGTCAAGTATGCTCTCTGAAGCACGATTAATCAAATTAAGCAGCTAAGTATATATGCTGTGCTTTGGTATATTGAATTTTAGAGCCTTTTACAAGCCAAAATTTTATGCTGGTAGCATATGAATGAGCGCCAACACTAATACAAAGCGCCAAGGCCATTTTAGTTCAGTTTGAAGTAATGTTATTGCTTTAAATGGGGCACTTACAACATATCTCTTTTCATTCTATGTATGGTTCTTGCTGCCCAGTTGATAGGCTATACCAAAAAAATATGGATGATCTCAGTGGGATTTCGAGCAAGTAATGTCGGCTGGTAATCACAGGGGTGTTATAAGTGTTGTAATTGAAAACTTCAGCCCAGACACTGTGGTATTGCTCATGAATTAGTTTAAGTGACTCGCAGGGGAGTCTGTGGCCCTAATCAGGAAGTCACACTGTGGTCCTCATCAGCAGCATTCAGTCAGAAACAGGGATAGCTCATGTCTTGCTGACGGAGATCAGCTCGGATCAATGTGAAGACCAGGAAGTCAGCACAGGGAACACTAGGCAAGCATTTGCTAAAACATGTGGGCTGTTAGATAATAGCTGTTCAAACTACACTCTCAGTGATCAAAAGCAAAATAAAGGGGCTCGATATATTTAAACCCTCAATAAAGGGTGGAATTTTAGTAAGGCTCTCACTTAAGTTTTTTTAAACATTTATTTAGCTTGTATGTTTGTGTGAAAGAGAAAGAGAGACAGAGACAGAGAGACAGGGAGAGACAGAGAGAAGAAGGAGGAGGAAGGGGAGGAGGAGGAGAAGGAGGAGGAAGGGGAGAAGGAGGAGAAGGAGGGGGAAGAAAGGAGAAGGAGGAGGAAGAAGAGGAGGAGGAGAAGGAGGAGGAGGAGAAGGAGAAGGAGAAGGAGAAGGAGAAGGAGAAGGAGAAGGAGAAGGAGAAGGAGAAGGAGAAGGAGAAGGAGAAGGAGAAGGAGAAGAAGAAGAAGAAGAAGAAGAAGAAGAAGAAGAAGAAGAAGAAGAAGAAGAAGAAGAAGAAGAAGAACAACAACAACAACAACAACAACAACAACAACAACAACAACAACAACAACAATAACTGGGGTCATCAGTTTTGGTGGCAAGCACCTTTACCCCTAACCCTCTCAACCTGGCCCAGACTTCATGTCCTGAGAAAGACTGTCAGATTGACCTACTCTACTAGATCCAAGTCTGACTGTTTAGTTAAAGATTCTAGTTGTCTGACACTAACTAAAACTCTAACTTCGCCGGGCAGTGGTGGTACACATCTTTAATCCCAGCATTTGGGAGGCAGAGGCAGGTGGATCTCTGAGTTCGAGGCCAGCCTGGTCTACAGAGTGAGTTCTAGGACAGCCAGGGCTACACAGAGAAACCCTGTCTTGAAAAAAAGACCAAAAACCAAAAACAAACAAACAAACAAAAAAAGCCCCTGAGCACTCTGAATTCATTGTGCTTGCAGAAGGAAGGGAAAGTACGTGCTCTTTGAGGTGTGTCTGTTAGCAATTGCTTAATTAAGGTCTACCGGGCTGACCTCAGCTGCCCTCTGTCTACTGACTGGCAGCAAAGTGGCAAGTGGCTGCTTTCTGGTTAGCAGCTGAAGGAGAACTTAGGTCACAGTATAGCAATGGACGCATCACATACAGGATCTGGCCACTAGGTTTATTCTGGAACACAAAAATAACCTACTCCTAATATTAGCCCACTTCTTCAAGAAAATCCGGCCATCTGTCCTCGGACTATAACCAAAATGCTACCTCCCCTTTCGTGAATGTTCCTAATGGCTTACAACGAATAAAGCTGCATAAACAAGGTTAAACTTTAAAGTCACTGTGGGTTCTACTTGCCGTGAGGAGACAGCAAGTGAGACAACAGAAGGAGACTGTGAAAGGTCTCTGTGAAAGATCAGTCACTTTTTCGGTCTAGAACCTTCTGCTGCATGTTCCATAGAGCTCGGGGCTCTTGCTTCATGTACTCAGTTTGTAAACCCTTTTTTATTATTCAGACTATCCACTCTGTATAATATTGACTTCTCTACTTGAAAAAGGAGAGGGGAGAACACAAGAGAAAGCCTTCATTTGATGGCATAGTAAAGCTCTGTTTGGTGCTGTGGTTTGGGCTGAGTGTGTCCCTGGAGCTTTCTATGTGGAAGCATAATTCCAACCGTGCTGCTGATGCTGAGGTTACACAGAACCTTACCCTGGGGGCCACAGATGAGCACTATGAGTGGTCCTCAATATGCAGCCTCCATCACTCTTTGAGGATATGTGTGTGTATGTATATGTATATATATATATGTGTGTGTGTGCATGTGTGTATGTGTATGTGTATATGTGTATATGTGTATACACACACACACATATATATACACACATATATATGTATATATATATGTATATATATATATGTATCTATATATACACACATACCTAATTAAAATATTGTGTTATTTGGAAGCTGGACAGTTAGAAATAAATATTTCTGGGGGATTTGGTAGGGTGAGAAGCTTGTAATTCTGAACAATCTTCTTTAGCCACAAGAATTTTCATCATAGATTATATGATGTCCTGCTTCTAACAAAGCATTTACACCAGCTTTAGAAACAGAAACTAAAGTCAAGATTGAGTTAGAGAAGTTCTTCTTGCTACCCAAGAGGGCCTCATCAGAAGGCCTGTTGTTATTTCAAGGAATGAGATTTAAATAAACATGGTCTTTACATAGCAATGAGCCTTTCCCAATATTCCCAGTGCCCAGACAGTCTCTCACTCTAACCTCAAGAACACGTTTCCAGACTCTCTTGACTACATTAGGTTTCCCTGTTTTGGAAATATGCTTGCTCATTTCCATTAGTACGTGTAAGTGTTGCCCTAAGGCCAAAGTCTATCATTGTCTTTGTCCGGATAGCCTTCTGGGCCAGGCCCAAAATGAAGGACCCCTTTTATTAGCAGGGCTTCCCCTTCTCTGGCCTTAACCTCCTGACACATCTACCTACAGAATGTCACATAGCTATGGAATGTCGCAAAGTTTTAGTTAAGATTACAGGAACAACTTCCTTTCTTCCGATAAGAACCGTTTCATCTAGCGTCTGAGATTCCTGGAATGACTCCATATGATAATGAGGCCTCTCAATATCTTAAACCAATGACCTCTGCCTATCCTGAATATTCCTACCCTACCCTACCCCGCCCCATTCCTCAAAATTATATAATCCTTTAATCACCCCAAGTAAAGTTATCTGTCTCTCTGCAGCTGGTCCAGTGTCATCTTTACCATAGGTACTCACAGGACTTCCATACCCCACGTTCAGTTCATCATTTTGGCTCCATTTGCCCTCATGGACCAATATTGAGCAATGTTCCCTGGAGGCAAGGAGGGTCACATGTAATATATCAAGTAAATGGTCTTCATAGTTATGTGTATGTGCACAAGCGCACACTCACATAGAAGCCACTACAGGTGTATGGCATTCCTCATGAATGAAAATTGTAAAAGTGATATATTGAGAGATTTCTAGAACCAGACCGCTGAGAAGGATGTGGTCATCTACTCAGGGCTTTTGGGTTCCTTACCTGGTTCATCTAGGAACTTGTCACAGGCTCTGCCTGGGCATAGCAGCCAACCCCAAGAACAGTGAGTTCTTTTGTGTGATGGCTTTCCTTACCATTCTGTTCCTTCCACTGCCTCCCCTGAGTCACACTCAGAACACACACAGGCAAATGGAGCATGAGATTCCATTAGGTCCTGGGAATGGCTCACCAAAGCTTTTTGTGCGTTAGGACTATCAGACACTGTTCTACTTTGCTCAACATTTTATTTGTCATCTACCACAACATCCACTACCCAGTGACTGATACTTCAAAGATTGAATCCCTGAGGAAATATGTGATACCCGTGCCAGGATTCTTCCCCTTTAGCCTGCTAGTCCTGGTTATGTTGCAATATTCATTAAGGATTTTGTAGTCTTTAGGGAGTTATTGGTATGTTTAAGTTATATTATTTTTTATAAAAAAATAGTCCATATATTATTAAATATTCAAACTCTAATTAATAACATTTAGCATTCCCCCTCCTCCCTTTCTCTCCAAGTGCTCATGGCCAGCCTCTCTCTCCTCCTCTATTTCTCTCTCTCTCTCTCTCTCTCTCTCTCTCTCTCTCTCTCTCCCCTACCCTCTTAACTCCCCTCCCCATGCTCGGAACAAATGCTATCATATACTATACCCTCATGTGGCTGGTACCTCAGGGAGAAAGGATGCCTCAGCATGGGACCCATACTCCCACACCTTATCACACCTCCAATAAACATATTCCAAAAAAAAAAAAAAAACATTTAGCGTGACTTGAAATTTCATTTCAGGAAAAACAACAATTTCCCAAAGATTTTCTTAGAGGAAAACCAACTTTATAAAATTTCACACACATGCATATTTATGCATATGTCCACTGTTCACACTTAACATTTTTCTAAATTTTTCTATGAAAATGTATAAATGTATGAGATATTAAATATATGCTTTTATCTGGACATCACCTCATGAAGTGTGTACATGTAGAGGTGGTATTTTTATATCAAAGTGATTCTTCCCCTGTAAATTTGGTACCTTCTTTCCCCACAGGATGAATTTATACATTTCCATGTCAGTGAGCTTGACTCATCAAACATCACTTTTTATAGCATGCGCTTACTCTGAGGACTTATTTGCCAAACTTAATGGAAGGGCCCACCTCTCTAAGAAATGAATATAGAATAGCATGCACCTCATGTCTTTTCATTGTTATTAAGATCAAATGAGGCAATGACTTTTTAAAGTTTCTAGTGCTTAGAAATTGGCATGAAAAGACTGTGACCTTGCTAGTTTTCAAAGAAACTAATGGCATTGTAACCATCTTCAAGATTGATTTTCATGTAGCAATTTTTATCTCCACAGACTTGAAATCCAAGGCATGACTTAGGGCATGATTACGCCTCTATCGAGAAAATTAAACTGCAAGAAGCACAGCAAAAACATATACAAGGTGCATTCCATGTGTCTGACATTTCACTAAGAGTTTACCTGCAGTAGATCACTTAGAGCTTTCATCAAACCTACGTTTCTATTTTCAGATGGGAAAATTGAAGCAGAAAAGAGATTTCTAAGTGGCAAAATGAGAATTTAAATCCAGTCTTGTTGAGGTTGGCTCGGTGGCTGTGTACAGTAATGCTAAGCCCTGTGTCCCAAAACCTAGTTGCCTCAAGATGAGTGAATTTCCACATATGCCAACTTTTTTTTTTCATATGCCAACTTTTACTGTGCAAACCTTGCACCTTAATTTAAAACTATTGGTTAAGCCGAAACTCATTCTTGATCTGGCCCAAAAGTGCAAACGAAAATGGGAAAAATGCTGTTAAGTTAAAAATGAGAATTCTTTTTCACCCATGTCTCCATTAAGATGGGAAAGGCAAACAGAAGAAAGGGAGAAGATACTTCTAGTACACAGTACCCTGCTTAGTGTCTACTGAAGCCTTCCCCGGAGATGGCTCAGTAGATAACATTTGTCATACAAGCCAGACTTAGCAAGACAACATCTCCAACTTTCATCACATTTCAAAACACCCACAGTTTTCTAAGTCTGGATACTGCCAGATGCCACCTACCCGTGTGTAGAAGAAAAGAGAAAGAGATAGCTGATTTTCACCCCACTGCGCATGTAGTATGACTATGTTTACAAAATAATTGGATCTAATCTAGTAATGTTGGTGATGCATGCAACTTATCACCTGCCTCTTTCACAGATTTGTTTGGGGATACATAATCAAGACATCCTTTATACTTATCATTACCAGAAAATCAGTCTATTACACTTAAATGGATGAATTACACTATACTTTCACAAAGCAATTCCTAAAATTGACAGCATTTAAAAAAAAAAAACACAAAAATGAACCTAAGGGCTTGGGTCCTTTTAGGCTGTCTATCCTGCAGACACATTCCTCCCAGTGGCATCTGTTTTTGAAGGTGATTAGTTACTAACTAGCAGAGCCTTTATGTTTTCATGTAATGCCCTTTCTCAGCTTAGCATCCGGCTTCCCTTCACTGGTACCAGTTTTCATACTAGAAAATTTTCCTTGTTTCTCCCTCATTTTAATAATTGTGTGGCTAAACTCAATTATTATCTGTAGCATCAGAATTTCCAGAAATATAGTCAATTTGAATTTTAAAAAAAAAAAAAAAAAAAAAAACTATTGGTTAAATAAAGATGGCTAGAGCCTATAGTTGGGCAGAAGAGAGGTGGTCAGGGTTTCAGTTCCCAGGCTTAATGTCTGAGGCAGAGACCATGAGGGGAAAGAGGAGGAAGAGGGAAGAAGGTGCTTTGGTGTGTGTCAATCATTAGAACATGTCCATGAGGACCAGCCTATTGGAGTAGGAGCACACCAGGCAGAACATGCAAGTGATATCTCAGGATTATTGACAGAGAAGTACATAAAACAGCTTTGAGGGTTGACATCTGCCCAGCTCTAATGCTTTAAGACTTATAAATGTGAAGGTTTTCTGTATTCTATTTGGGAACTAAATGATCTAAGGTAGGGTAGAAATATTTACCACAATAATATTTACCACAATACAGTCTGGCTCCAGACCACATGATTATCCTGCTGTTCATTACTGCTTACCTGTGGGCACAGGAAACAGTTAAAGCCAGTAGGGATGTGTCAACTAACACCCTGACGTCAGGTGGTAGCCTCTGGGTGTCGACCACTCTCTCTGTCATCTTCCAACTGCTCGGTTCTTCTTCTCTGAACCTTCAGGCTGCAAGTCCTCACTGGTCCTGACCTCAAGGTATCTCTCCTTACCTTGGTGTACTTAATTTTTGTCTCAGAGCTTTCTAAAATCCTTTTATTGAACTCACAAATGTCAAATGTCAAGCTTAATGCTATCATCTCTTTCGTGTTCGGTTTTTTTTTTTTTTTGTCTTATACAAGAGGCAACAATTCTGTTGTGACTTATTAAATTTGAACTATTATATGTATTGCAAAGGTCAAGCAGATTTCTATGTGTGTGGGAAGCTGAATGATATATAAATGTGTGTGAGATTATATATATATATATATATATATATATATATATATATATATATCCCCTATGCTATATGTATAGGAATATAAATGTAAAGCACAAATTTATTGTTAGAATTATCTAAATTTCTTTGAATGATCCCTCTGGGACTAGTAAATATAATTGACAACATGAGGCACTAGTTTTTTTTCAGTTGCTACATCTCCAACTCAGTGCACATCATGTGAACTATGTCTCAGATACTAACATTTCATTATCTTTAAAAGGAATAAAACAGACTCTTGCTTCTAAAATGTTATGTTTTTGGTAAATGACAAAAAAAAGAGATGTTTCTAAGGGCAATTTGGAGAACTGGTTTAAAGCAGCTGATTTTAAATATTTCTCAAGTTCAGTAGCAGAGAACCTATCTAAACTCAAGTCAGTAGTGGAGAGCCTATTCTCAGGTTTAGTAGCAGAGAACCTATCTATTCTCAGGTTCACTAGTGGAGAGCCTATCTATTCAACCAAGTTTTTCCTCTCTTCTATAAGTATCCTTGCTCTTGGAGAGGTATAAGAGGAATTTTCTTTGCCAGGGAATTTTATATTTTAGCTCACCAACATCTGAGTAGGACTATGTAACTGACTAACCTTTGGCCAAGGGAAAAAAATCCAGAGATAACGTTTGCACTTCTGGGCCAAGGCCTGAAGGCTTCCCACTTTGCTTCTCTTTCTAACCACTGACTACTAAGACTAGCAGGATCCTGAAAGTATGTCCTAACACCTTGGATGTTGGGATGACTGTAGAGCTAGGAGCCTGTCTCTCTCTCTCTCACAGCTGCCACTCATACTTGATGTGTGTGTGAGAGAAACGTGCATGGTGTTAAGCCACTCACACTTCTGACTTGATCTGTTACATCAGTTAGTCACACTCCCTGTTTAGAAAATAACAGCACTTGCCTAAGAATGAACTACTATCATACTAAAACCCCAACCTGGTCACAGGGACAGCCATCCTCAGACCAAATTCTGCCACACTTATTAAAACAAAATTCCTTAGCAAGAAGGGACAAAAACAAAAACTGTTTAGTAGATGCAATGTCATTCTAGATCCTTTATCTTTTGTATATTTAAACTATTACTTTTATTGAAAATTTTATATATCACAGTCCAGAAAAGATTGGGTTGTTTTTTTTTTTTCCTCCCCATATGAAGTGGGCATTGGTAATCAAAAAATCTCCACTATAATCATCAAACACAAAATCATTTAGAGTAAATCTCCTGAAAGTCTAGGTTACAAGGCTGCTTATGCCATATGCATGCATAAGTCTTTCTAAAAGATTTGGCCAACATGCATATCTTAAGAATACTTAATATTAACAATTAGCACTAACTATTGTAATTAAATGTTCAACTTAACCAATAAAAAATTCTGAACTTAATGTGCTAATTAGCAAACCTTAAAAAGGACGTAGTCAACTTAGCAACCACAAACCTTGTGTTCATGCTTGTAGCATGAGGCCTTCCTGCCAGTCAGTATTGTGAGGAACTGGGAGTTGGACAGAGCCCTACCAGGCAGAAAGACAGTGAGTGCAAAAGTAACTTTTATTCTCCTGCAGTAATTGTCATCTTGGCGCCTTACTGCCTCAGTCTGCTAACCTAGGCCGAGTCCTGGAAGCTCCTAGCCTCCATACAATCTGACCTAGGCCCAGAGTGTTTTCAGCCTCTGAGACTTACTACTGAGTAAGCTCACCCTTTCTAGTTCTTTCTGAGCTATGACTGGTTCGTTCAACTTGGGTGTTCTGGCTCAAACTCCTCTCCAAGCTGATTTATTAAATCTGCCTTTTCTCTCTTTTGGCCTCTCTTGAATGATTCTGCTTGACCTCATACTAACTTTGGCAGTGTGTGCTAAGCTTCTGGCTCCTTGACATTCTTTCTTTACCTGTGTCTAGCTTGTTGTCTTTTCAACCTGTCCCTGTAAAACTCCTCCAGTGAAACTGTCTCCTCCTCCCTCTCTGTGCTGCTCCGCTCTCCCTCTCAACTCTCCTGTGCTGCTCCCCACAAGCTCTCCTGTATTCCTGTACTGTGCTCTCTTCCTCCTGTACTGTCTGTCTCTCCCTTCAGTAGCTTCCCTTTCCTCTCTCTTCTCCTGAGAGTTGGACATATCCTATTCTGTCAAATCTTTCTCTGATTCATCACTTTGTCTGTCATTCAATTAGACATCACTTTCAAACATGACTGCTTCTTTCTACAAATTAGCTAAATCTTCATTGTTCAGAATGAAAGGCGAGTACTATGGACATGTCTATTTCAGACAAAAAGATTAAAGGTGTGTGCTAAGGGCTGAGCCACGCCTAACTAGAAACAGGTTCAAATATCCTGTAACAAGACAGAGGCCACTGATAAATGAGGAAGATGGCCAACTTCTAGCTTCTTTGGACTCCTTTTGACTAGACACTGAAGCCCGGCAAGCATTTATTTCCATCAGCATGGAGGAGAACACTTCCAACTGACCAATCAGGCTGGTCAGATATGTTTGAGGCCAGTCCTACACATGTTGTTGAGGCCTGCTAGGCTAGCATAGCTGTAGTCGTTTTGTTTCATGCCTGACACAGAAAATAGTTTGACTCAGAGTAGAGTCTAGTTTTCCACATATCCTGTTATGTGGTTGGTTATTCTTAAGAAATTCCACAACCACAGGCTCCACTTAGGACCAATCAAATTGAAGGTCAATTTGAAGAGTTATATCTAAACTGTCAAATAGCTTGAGTAAGAGAAAACCAACCTACAGCCCTTTCTACACCTGCATATGAGCTCTTTGTGGGTTTTGCCTTTATAAACTTGCCCAGGGAAACATTCAGATTGCAGTCTTAGCTCTTACGCCTATGCTGTGTCCCTGATCAATCAGTTCTGTGGTGTGCACTCAATAGATTCTTTGTTGTTAACTGATATGGCAGTTCAAGTGATCCGTGCTGTGATTCCTTGACCATAACACACTGACCAATCTGAAATGAGGGGAAAGGGAGCCATGTGGACCACCCAAAACACTTAAAACCCCAGCCTTCTAGGGAGAGCGTTCTCCATGTTGTGAGGAGCCTCTCTTTCCCCCATGCCTTGTGTGTTTATGTGTGTGCACCTCTCTGTCTCTGTCTCTGTCTCTGTCTCTGTCTCTGTCTCTGTCTTTCTCTCCTCTCTCTTTGACTTTCTCATCTCTCTGTCTCTCTCTCTTTGTCTGTGTGTGTGTGTGTGTGATTGTTTCTTAACTTTTACAAAGTTTAATAAAACAGACTATTCCTACCTGACATACCTAAGAGATTTCCTGCCTTTTAATTCTGTAATTAGGGGAAGAAAAACATCAAGACCCCATATGGTAACTATTTAGGAACCTGTCTAAGGTTTGTCTGAGCTTTACTAACTCATTAAGGTCAGGATAAACAGAGGCAAGCCATAAAAGGATAGCAGGGTGAGTGTGCCCACTGAGATGATACTGTCCCTATCTCATCCTGGAATGGCAGCCACTTCCCAGAAATATTAGTGTGGTAAAGGTCCCAGGCTTGTTATTTTCTTTCTTTAACAAAAGATGTTCCCCTTAGAAACCTCTCTAATTCTAATGGCTATATATCATAGGACAAACATTATTTAAGTTCTTAGGGGACTGAGATTGATGGCTTTTTAAGAGTTAATATGAGCAGCTGGCTCAAGGGAGACTTTATAAACATTGCTTCTGCTGAGATTGAATTTCTCACTTTAATCATCGTCTTCCTTCATTAGTGGCAGTATTTCTTCAGGGTCTTCTTATCTTTCCTCTATTTGCCCATCTCACTGTGCCTGTTTGAATCAAAATCAAAAAGAACTATTAACAAGTAGTTAAGAATGTACAAACATTCTTTAATAAAGTTAAACCACATGGTGACCAAAGACTTATGCCTAGAGACTGAAACTGTCTAACTGGACTAAGGCTCTGTACCATGAGGGGAAAAGAAAGAGGCTCCTCTCCTTCATAAAATGAGAGAGAGGGAGCAGTGCTGGGCCACATTCCCTAATTCTCTACACTTGTCTGCTTTTGTTCCTGCCCTGTCAAGTAGTGAACATGCTTGGTCCTCTTTGCACCTTTTAGTGAGAGTGCCGTGGATGGAATGGAAGAAAAAATTCTAATGGAGTTTTTGTCTCACAATGCTATATCTGGGCTCTTTTTACCTTATAAGGTTTAAAAAAAAAAGATATCTTATAGTTTCTGATTTTTTCTTTTATGGTTTTCTGTGCATGCAAATGTGTGTGTATCCCTGTGCTCTGTGCTCATATCTGTTTCTTGTGCTTTTCTCTGGCTCTTTTTCGAGTGGTTGTTATTTGTTTTGTCATAGTCTGGTTTCCTTGCATTTGATCATTGGTATTTTTTAGATGCCTATATGTCTTTCAATGAGAGAGAGAAAGAAAGGCTATGGATTTGGGTAAGTGGAGAGGTGACAGTGACCTGGGCAGACATGTGGGAGGTGAAACCTTAATAAAAAAATATATTGTATGAAAAAATATTTTCAAAACAAAATTTCTAAATTCAAAATCTAATACTTCTATCTCAAACCTCTATAGAGTTTTCAAAACCTCAATGGAGTTTTCAAAAGAACCCCATTCTTAGTACCAGTTAAAAGAACATACTTAAAAATATGTCTAAACAAGACTTATTTTAAAATGTTTGTTTTGTGGCTAAGCTTAGTCAAAGTATCACACAGTAGTTAAAAGTGCCAGACTAGTGTAACTGACCTTCTGTGTGTTCAATGACTATGCTTAGAGGCCTATATTAATACAGAGATGTTAAAAGGCCAATATTTTGCTTCTTACCCTCCAAGGTCAATCAGGTCACAGAGGACTGTGGGTCATCCTCAAGATGTTTTTGTCTCTAATGAGTCACTCATTCTCTTGTTCAAGAAGGACGTGGAGACTCCACCTAGTGAACTCTAACTGGTGCCCAGTCCCTAAAGAAGAGGATCACCACAGAAAACAAAATTTCATCATGCCTCCAAGAAACACCACAGTCAGGCAAGGTCTTGAACTTGCCCTCACACTAATGAATAACTGGTTAAAGGAACGCCAGAGTATCCCCAGGTTCCTCTCAACTCCAAGTAACCAGGTCCTAAAGTGGCTCTGTCAATAACAAAGAAAATTATTATTTTTTGCTATGTTTAAATGCCCAACAGAAAAGTAAAATGAGGATTTAAATTATTGATATATTTTTTAACCAGTCCAGGGAAGGGAACTCCTCTGACATTAAGCCTAACCATATGAGATGCTACCTTGTTAACTGTTTCTCACTAATTTATTTTTTTCTTGATCAGTAAGAATAATGCTACACAGATATAGGACAGCACAACCTCAATTCGATTTAACATTATAGTGTTTGTGTGTATACAAGCAGACCTACCAACCTAAAATGCTGAGGCCACATCGAAGCATGCTTTTATAAAGTATGGAAATACTCTCTTTATGAGTAAGATTGTGTCTCACGGGTGTAATGTATCCTTCTGTATCCTAACCATCAATGTCCTATGATTAAAGGAGACTGCCAGATACCTTGATGTCAAACTCATGAGAATGGAAGCAATTATTCAGGATACCTGAGTATCCTGTGTCTATGGGACAACCTTACAAGACAAGGCCCAAAAGGATTGTGTTTCTCTCTCGGATTGTCAGTTGGATGTTAATGTGGTTTTGTGCCCTCAACAAAACTAGAATCCAGAGTTCACTTTGGCTTGGCTCCCACTGTTAACCCCTTCAAGCCTTATGTTGGTGCGTGGATAGGATCATCGGTTGCTAGGAGGACTCTGCCAATGAGTAAGTTATGAACAGATATTTCACAGTAATGCTCCAATCAAACAAAACACGTCAACATTTCTCTGATCTTCTCCTTCTCCAGGGCCCTGATGCAGGTTCCAGCCAGCAGCACAATTACATTTAACCACATGAATAAAACACACCAGTCATGATACCAGGAAATATGCTTTATTCATTGTAACTCCCAATCTTCTCCACACAGTTTAAGCAGAAGAAACACAATGGCTGGCTTTTGAACTTTAGCTGGCCGATGAAGAACTCCTCAAGTTCTTAAAGTAATCCAACGGTCTTCTTCATAGCGTACTCTTGTGGTAGACAGTGGTGGCAGGGATGTCATCCACCCCTTTAAAAACATGACAAATCCCTCGAGGACCCTTTGGGTGGCTTTTTGTTGGTTATGATTTGTTTGTTTGCATGTTCTCTTTAGGAAGGTCAAAACTGCCCTGCCGTATTGTTAGGGGATTGACGTGCACAATCACTCACTAAATAATCCACAATGAATGTCTTCAAGCTGCAGAGCTGGGCATAGCGGCAGCTTCTCAGCACATGTGGCTGGAAGCCTCAGAACAAGAGAAGTCAATGGCACAACCACAATGGGTTATAAAAGCCTGGAAACCCGTCGAGAGGTACTAGCATGAGTCCATGCTCAAGGGATGAGGAACCTGGAGTCTGGTGTCTGCACAATGGCATCAGCAAGGAAAAGTAGAAGGCATTGGATCAAGGAGAGTCTGACTTGCCTGTGCACTTAACTTTCCTGGCTTCTGGGTGTACACACTACTGGCCAGTGCTTCTCACATTCAGAGTGGGCCTCTCCTATCAGCCTGCTAACCTGTGAGCCAATCATCTGTGGAAACATCTTCACAGACATACCCTGACACAGGTCATCATCTAGTTCCCCTCGGTGCAGTCAAGTTGACAACGAAGATCAAGCATCACAGGAAGAAGGGAGATGACTGTGAAGATGTAATTCCCTAAAATGCGCCTTCCTTATAGTTTTGGTTCTAAAAGAAAATGTAGTAAGGAGGTCAGCCCTTAGCAGCATAGCAAGGGTAAGCATCTAGCAAGTTCTAGACATGACAAGAACACGCATGTGCAGGCATGATTACCCCTCTCTTAAGACAGCAGGCAGCCACTGCCCCTAGCATTCCTGCATGGTTGGTGGTGTGGAAAGAAAGGTCAGTTCTTTTTCAACCTTTGCCTTTCACCGGTCACAGGGAGCCAGGAGCATAGCCTCAGACCTGCATATTTAGTCTTTTCTTCTCAAAGATCTTTAGTCTGCTCTCTCTATCAATCTTGTAGGCAAGTGCTCAGACAAATAGGTCAATTCTCTTGTAGGCCTGCAGCCTCCCTGAGGCTATGCCTGGGGGAAATGTACCCTTATATTTTAGTCTTCTTGCTCTCTTTAATTGAAGTTTCTATACAAACCATATAAAGTCCTGTATAAAACCAACTCCAATTTGGAGCTGTGAAAAGATCCCGACAAAGGCTCTGCCCCTGTGTCACCTGTGTCTTCTGCTCTTGCCAGAATCCACGTGTCCCTTTATGAACGTACTTTTCCTCTTGGATATATTTTTTTTCTCACACTAGTGCAGAGAAACCTCTTGAAAACACAAACCGCAGAGAAATTAATGAGCCCCTTCAGGTTCAACTCCAGGAGTGGGGGATTGCTTGTAGTCCAATCTCTGGTTGTTTCATAGCTCTATAAACTGAAGGAAACTGAGAATCTCACCCTCCGTCACAGAACTTACAAATGCTTTTTGAGAAGTTGGATTTTTCAATCTATAGAGTTAATGATTCCTGACACTAAATTTACCGCCCTTTGGAATGTTATAAGGTCATCTCAGTATTTCTGGTTACTCCAGTCTTCAGTCTATCCCTTGGACCTGTTAAAACATCTTACTGCTTACATAGGTTAGAAGTTAAATGAGTTAATGTTATTAAGACATTTTGTTACCCATCTGTCTGGGAATTGTGATTTGATGCTTTGAAACTGTATTTTAGTATTGCTCCCTACCTTTTGGCAATCAGCAGATTCAGTGTTTGAGTCTCTTCTACTCCCAGACTCAGTGAGTGACCAAAGTCTGGGTGAGTATGCGGAACTTAGAGCATGCTCAACTTTAAAAAGCTGCTCGGGGCATTAATGTTAAGGCTGGTCCTCACCCTCTCTACTCAGCTACATCTGTCTCAGCTCTCCACTTTCTTTTAAAGCTAAATTTCATATTGAAACATTGCATTAAAAGTAACCACCTAATTTATAAATTATAGATAAACACACAGCTATTGGAGTGGTCTACGTGATATGCAAATCACCTTTGCCTACTGAGCAGTTTAAAATTCCTTACACTGTTTCCTGTCTTAGTTCCTTTGCCTGTTGCTGTGATCAAACCCTCGACAAAACTAAGGTCAGGGGAAAAGGTTTAGTCTGGCTACAGTTCAAGGTCCAGTCCATCATGGTGGGAGAGTCAACATGGCGGGAGCTTGGAGCAGCTGCCCACATTACATCCACAGGAAGGAAGCAGAGTGATAATTGCATGCTCTTCTGGGGCTCCTCGGGCCCCTCTCTCTAAACAGTTCAGGATTTCTGGCAAGAAGCAGTGCTACCCACGATGCTGCATCCTTCCTTTGCTGACTCGTTTTCCGTCAACTGGAGACAAGCTAGAGTCATTTAGGAATAGGTACTCTTGATGAGAAAAGGCTTCCATCAGATTAGCCTGTAAGCAGTGCTGCATTTCCTTAATTACTGAGGGATTTGGGAGGGGCTCAACCCACTGTGGGCGGTGCCATCCCTGTCAAGTGGACCTGGGGGTTCTAAGAAAGCAGGCTGGGCAAGCCAGGAAGCAGCAAGCCAGGATGCAGCAGTCATCCACGACTTCTGCTTCAGTTCCTGCCTCCAGGGTCATGTCTTGAGTCCCTGCCCTGACTTGTCTGAATGATAGACTGACTACAGCCCGTAAGCTGAAATGGACTCTTTCTTCCCCAAACTGCTTTTGACCACGGAGTTTTATCACAGCAAGAGAAACCCTAACCAAGCCACTTTTAATCTCAATTAACATACGCTACATAATCCTCCACAGACACCTCCAGAGGCTTGGGTGGTTATGGATCCTGTCAAACTAACAGCCATACGTCATTCCTTCCTTTTGCCACAGAAAAGTTTCTGAGCAGGGATCAGATGACTTCCCTGCTCTCTGAGATTTTTCTTACTTGGATCCAACATGGCGGGCGGCACCACCCACATCCTCCCGAAAACCATCTCTCAGTTTCTTTGCCCGACTTTTACCGCTCTCTTCCTAAAGTAGCTCTTATTTCTCGGTGTTTCTGTACATGTTGACAATCAGGAATGGTATCCAAATGTGTTATTAGCTTTCTATTGCTGTGTGTGGTGCTACCACACACAGTTCAGCATAAACCAACACAATTTACTATCTCACCGTTGCTAGGGGTGAAATTCCAGGTCTGCTTATGATTGGCTCCTCGGCACAGACTCTCACAGGGACGCATCAAGGAATCAAGTGGCTATCTGGAAAAGGCCAACTTCCAAGCTCCCTCAAGTCACTTCTATGATGGATGAGTTTCTCAAACCCAGCTGAGCAAACCTGTAGGCCACACCTTCCAGAGTCACGCAGTTCCACATTGTACAACTGTGTCAATATACCCTACCATCATAGGGTTTTCAGTCAAGTGTTATCATAGTCCAGTGTTTTATGAAGACTGTCTGAGGGAAGGTGACAGCAAAAGGGCGAGTTGGACGGTGATTTGGATGTTTGCTTGGTTTTAAGCAGTGTCTTGGTACACTGCCTTCAAATGCTCTCATTTATCACATAGCTTGCAGTCTCTCTGATTGTAAGAGAAGAACCTTTTTTATGAGATGTGTGTGTGTGTGTGTGTGTGTGTGTGTGTGTGCACGTGTGTGTGCGTGTGTGTGTGTGTGCGCACGTATGCGCGCATGTGTGTGTGTACTTTGATTGAGCAGTTGGCCCCCATCCCCAGCTGTACCCCCTTCACTCTTTCTACTCCAGTCGAGGAAAAAAAAGGCTTCTCTTCTTACTTTCCCACTTACCTGCCTTTTTTTGTGCATGTCTGTGGGACTCAGATGGAGTTTGGGGTATTTTTACAAACCCCCACATTCCAGAGCTTGGATGTTTAAACAAAGTCCCTGAGGAGATTATAGGACATCTGACAACATACAATTTTCACCCCCAGCATAGCTGTTAGAAATCCCTTCTTAGAGGGTTATAACAGAATTCGCTTACTAGAGCAAGGTTAGGGTGCTTTTACTCAGCGTTTTAAACCACAGGTAAACTATGGGGTCTTTGGAATGCGTACAGCTACGAAGCCCAATCTGCAATCGCCAGGCTTCTACTATGGCTCGCGGAGCTGTTTGAAGACCTAACCACCACCTATAACTATTACCTCCTCTGGTCCAAGCCACCAATGCTAGCTGCAAGCATACAGTGTATTTTAATTCATCTGTATTTTTAATGCTTTTAAAATATTTTTATTTATTCTTTGATTATGTCCTACAATATATTTTCATTACATTCTTTCCCCTCTCCCAACTCTGCCCATCTTTCTCTCTCTCAAATTAAAAAAAAAAAAAAAAAACCTACCACAGTAACAAAACATGGAGTTCAGTTTGTATTGGCTAACAATACCTGGGCACAGGGACTGTTCTGGCGTGTGGTTGATATACCCAGTGTCACTCCAGTGGAGTTTTTCCTCTCATGGCATCTATCAGCTGCAAACAGCTTCTTGTTTAGACGGACTTTGTGCACGCTTCACCTTCTGCACACATTGATCTTGTGTATGTTGATCAAGTCTCTGTGAGTTTATATGTGTGGTTGCCCTGTGATGCCTGGAAAACACTTTCAAGTCCTCCACCACCGCTGGATTGTAAAATCTTTCCAGATATTTAACTACATAACGCCTTGCAGATCCCAAGCATCCAATATTTTTCTTAGTCTATGGCTTAAGCCCATACTTCTGCCTGGCGTGTGTTTCTCCCGCCTTTCGCTCTACTTCAAGAGACAGGCCAAGATTCGCCACTGTGAGAATTTCGTTACAGCTGCTTAGCTTAGAATAGTTTGCCTGAAACAAACACAAACAACAAGATGTCCTAGTTTGATTTCTATTGCTGTGATAAACACCATGACCAAAGTGATCTGGGAATGAAAGGGTTTACTTTAGCTTACAGCTGTTAGCCCATTAAGAAGGGAAATCAGACCAGGAACTGAAATAGAGGGAAACAGAGACCGTTTAGAACTGTGGCTTACTAGCCAGCACCTCTTGGCTTACTCAACTGTGTTTGTTTGTTTGAAACCACCTGGCCAGGGATGATACTGCCCACAATATGCTGAGCCTTCCCATATCCATCATTAATTAAGAAAATTCCACACAGGTTTGCTCACAGGCCAATCCAATGGAGGCATTTTCTCAGCTGAAGTTCCCTCTTCCCAGAGGACTCTAGCTTGTTCCAAGTTGACAAAACAAAAACATAATCATCACAAAAATAATGTTCTTTTAAGGAGCTACCTGCTTCTGTATTTGTCTACTCTGGCAGATAATGAGGTCCTTGAGATGATAATGAGTCTTCTATGTTTTGTCTCACAATACTGTAGAAGACTTTCTGCCTGGATAATCTTTCAGTAAACGCTTATTGAATTACGGCCTTAGTTACTTAAAGAGTTCCACGGAGCGAAGCTTGAGTTCTATGGAATGCTTATTTAAATCTCAGAAAAGAGTGAATTCAGATTGTTCAAATTAATAACTTATCAAGGAGCTGCCATAAAGTCCGTAATACTCATTTTATTCACAAAGATATTGAGGGACTTGGCTAAAGTAATTTGATGAAAAGGCTTATCTGAACACTTTTCTGAACTGTTGCTCCATTAAGCCTATCGTTAAGAAAATTATGTTAATTTACATTATTTCTCACATTGCTCTTATATTCCTACCTAATAGGTTTGTCTGCCCAGTACAGCTTTTACCTTCTAGAAATTGCCGACTTTTTCCCTTGGTTATACTATCTCCTCCACCAAACTCTAAAAGGAATGGCCAAGAACGTCATTCCTCACCACACTCTCAAAGGCTGGGTTCATGCCACAGTCCAGAGAAATCCTTTAGTCACATTGCTCGACTTGATAAATCACCAGGCCTCCAGTGGTCTTTGGCATCAACCGGCTGGAACGAAACTGCCCTTTTGGATCATGCTATTAGATATGGGGGGCAGGGAGCCCAAGGATGTGAAGCCCACCCACAGAAGAGAAGGCAGGACTGAGAGCCTCACCTGTGCTCTCTTTACTGAGCACCAGGTCATTGTCCTAGTTCCTTACTTCCAGTGAGCAAGTTTAGTGTGCTTTAAAAAGACAGACAGGCAGACAGATAGACAGACAAAGTCTCCTGTGCTGGCTTGAATAAGAATGGCCCCAATAGGCTCATATTTTTGAATGACTGGTCCCCAGTTAGTGGAAATGGTTGGGAAGGATGTGGAGGGCGTGGCCTCGTAGGAGGTATGTCACTAGATATGGGCTTTGAGATTTAAAAAGTCCATGACAGGCCTGGTATTGCTCAGCCTGAGACGTGTAGATCAGATGTGAGCTCTCAGCTACATCACTAGCACTCTTCCTACCTGACATGATCATCAGGTACCCTCTGAATCTGTAAACAAACCCACAGGCCACATGGTATCTCCTCACATCAATAGAATAAAATAACTTTGTTTTGCTGCAGTGGATCCATGCTACACTTCTTCTCTCAGTGCCAATCTCTCTCTCTCTCTCTCTCTCTCTCTCTCTCTCTCTCTCTCTAGACCTTACAGAGGATGCTGCCACAGTAACTAATGGGCCTGAGTCCTCTCCACAGCAGACATTCACTAAGGTTCACAGGCTGGGAGATGTTGACCATGATCCAAATAGGTACAGTGATTCCAAAGTCAATAGAGCCATTCCCAATCAGTAAGAGCACTTCACACACAAGCCAAGGTACAGTGGAGGATGAAGATTTCTATAGCAGGTCTTCATTTCCCTGAATTGTATGCTATGTGGGATCAGAAAATGTATTGCTCCAGAGTTTATAAAATGGATTATAAAAACAAAACTCATGTACAAAGCTGTTTTTCTGTTACCGGGATAATGTTCTGACAAGATAATACAAAGGTCTGTATGTAAGTTTAATAATGCATACATGGGATAAGACAGAGAACTATAATCTTGCATCAAATAAAATTTAAAAATATGATAGAAATAGAAAAATACCTCCATCAAAAATAAAGAAACCAATTTCTGCCCGTATCTCAACAATAATTCTCAGCTGTACATGGATGCACCACACTAAAATTAACTAACACTTCAGACAGGATGGAGACAGCTATACAAGCTTAAAATCTGAGCCTGAAGTAACTACATAAGCTTCTGACGTTCATTTTTTAGCAAATGAGTGGATTTATTTCAAGAACATTCCCAAGAAACTCGCATCTCATTTTTTTCCATGGTACTATGAAAAAGAGCATCAAGACACAGATATGCGTTTAAGGTTAAATGCTAGGCAACCAGGTTACAATTTGACCTATATTCTCCAACGATTATAACATACGAATCATCTCTGAAAACCTAGTGACATGTACAAGGGATTTCCATTGCAGTCCATCTGGTTTTTCATCACAAAAATCAGATACCTTTTCTTTTCCTTTTTTGGGGAGCTGGAAATTGAACTCAGTTTCTGATGTGTGCTGGACAAGAACTCTACCACGAAGCTGCATCCACAGCCAGAAGTGGGCATGTGATAATTAAAATGTAAAGGCTTAAAAAAAAGACATAAATAATGCAAAAACAAAAGTAAGTAGTATATGAAGTTAAATAAGACAATTGTTAAGTTCTGTGTTACTATTTCATCTGCCACCAGCTGTTTACTGAAGAGCAGAACCATCATACATGTGAGCATGTCACATACATGTGAGCATACCACTGTACATGTGAGTGTGTCACTGGTAGGAGATGCCTGGGACCAAACTCCTCCTCTGTGAGCATCTGACTAAGCTGTGGTGCTCAGAGACACCCATGGAGGTATAGATAGGACAAGCAATTCTACAAAATCAGTACCCCCCAAAATCAACTCACTCCACTGACAGTCATGTGAGAGCAAGTGTAACACAAAGAGAGTTTGGGGGTGGTAGTCACCAAAGGCACCTTGCAGGGGAACAAGAATAAGAGACAAATGATGGTCTGGGCTGGTAGTTGCAAGTTTGATTAAACTTCTTTAAAAACATCAGGGAGACTTAATAACTGCTGATGGTCAGGTTGCCCCTAGCTCTAGCTGGGCAGGCTGTGCACAGTGGGGTACCTTGCTCATAATTATGGAGCAATTTAGCGTGCCTGTCTTACTGGGTCCTATTATTTACAGGATTAGTGATGAGACTTCTGTGCCTCTGAGGAGATGATGCTAACACAGAGAGAGAGCTAGAAACTGCTGGTCTAAACCAGCTTTTCATTTCCCCCGAAGCTAATTATACTCTTTTGAGACTCATGTTGAGATTGTTATTGTTTTCAATATCTGCCTGCTGAACAGAAATCTTTCTTCTCCATCAATAGACGGAGTCTAATAATCTTCCCTCCCTCTGAGATGCTTTTGCTCCCAGTTTTGTTGTTGTTGTTATTGTTTTGGTTTGGTTTGGTTTTTTTTTTTCACCTTCTCCATAAGCTCCAATATTTGAAAACTCTATTTATTATATGCAGCAATATAATTTTAAGTAGCTAATAATGAAACCCAGGGATGAAATGACAACTATCCTACTCTTACAAACTGTGCATACTGGGTTTGGAGCCCAAGCACAGAGTTGAGAAACTGACCTTCAATGTCATGAGAATTTGGGGGAGTCTAGAGTCTACTAAAAAGAGAACCCAAAGAATGGGAATATCATCTAAATGACCTGGGTCAGAGAGTGGAGGGTTGCCACCATTTTCAGGATGGAGGAGAATAACAGGGGAAAGAAGCTTATGTCTGAGAAGCCATAAGGAACCATAAATTGGACAAGGGGTGTGAGCTGATTGAAATAGAGGCAGGAACCCAACACAACCTGTCTGTGAGAGTTCACAGCCCCTCAACTGAATTATTACCTCTCTGAGTATGGAGTGGGACCATTTTGGAATGGGGTTCTTAATGACCTCTTATGAAATAACATATGCCAGCAGTTCCTTATAGCTGTCTCTCTCTCACATGGGAAAGTGAGAGAAACTGTAAGTAGCAGTCAAACAGCTATATTTTGACAATAATGTAGAAAGGAGATACTGCTCGCATTTATTGGCAATATCCTAGTCAGTAACTGCAAGGCCTGAGGAATATCCTCACCGTCAGAATACGAACAGCACCTGAGCAATCCACAACACCCTGACATCAGCTTTGTGAGAACATACTTCGTAACCGAAAGAGCTACATATCAAGCACTGCCAATATTTTGGCCTACTGAAGACTAGAAAACGTTGCAACCACTGTACTAGAGAATCATGCTGTCATCGGAACTTAAAAGACGTAACAGTTGCAACATATCAAGTCCCCTGTTGATTACCACATGCAGAACTGAAATGTCAGCAAATAGTCACTGGTAAAATGAAGTGGTGGCTCCAATTGCTAGTGTGGTTTTCCTTAGCGCAACAAACACATGCATTGTCTGGTGTGTGATATTCCTTTGTTAGCCCTACAAAACTTGTGAATGTGAACGGTCTTTTAAGTATATGCCCCCACGTACGATAGCTGGGTGATATGATGGCTCTTTTCTAATTTTTTGAGAAACCTCAGCATTGATTTCCATCGTGGCTGCAGTGGGTTATGCAGCCACCAAGAGGGAGTAAGGACTCTCATTTCCTCATATCCTTCCCAGCACTTGCCATTTGTTTTCTGGATGGTGGCCATTTGACCGAGATCAAATGGATCTCTAAGTGGTTTTAGTTTTAATGTCTCAGATGGCTAAGGATGTTGAATATATTTTAGGACACTTAGCCATTCATTTCTCTTCTTTGGATAAATGGTATTAAAGCCCACTTTTAAACTAAGTTGTTTCGTTGACATTTAGTTTTTGAGTTCTTGTATATTTTAGGTATTAATTTGCTAACTTATATCCAGCAAATATTTACCCCATTCAGTAGGCTGCCTCTTCAGTCAAATTCCTTTTTGCTGTATAGAAGCTTTGTAATGACACAAGGTCCCTTTTCTCAATTGTTTGTCTTATTTCCTGAATGACCGGAGTCCTAACTAGAAAGTCATCACCTACTCCTGCATCTTCAAGTATACTACACACTTTTTGCCTGTCAATCTCAAGAGTCTGGGTCTTATGTTAAGGTCCTTCATTCATGCAGTGTTGGTTTTTGTACAGGGTGAAAAATGAGCATTCGGTGTCATTTTCTATATATTGTTATCCATAGCAATATACATCTCCTTCCTCTTCTATTTGCTTTTGTCTTATTGCTCTAGCTCACATTTTTAGCATTGTATTGAAGAGGAGTGGAAACAGTGGAACCTATCTTCTTACTGAAGCTAGTGGGAATGCACGATGTGAGCGATGTGTTTGTCATATGTACATTTTATTATGTCACTTTGTGTTTTATCCACCCCTAGCTTTTATTATGGATGCACATTGGATGTTCTCCAAGGACTTTTCTGCACCTATTTAGATGATCATGTAATTTCTGTCTTTGAGTTTACTCATGTGATGAAGAACATTTGTTTGTGTATAGTAAGCCATCCCTATCATTTGGAATGAAGATATCTTGGTCATGGAGGATGGTGGTTTCCATGTGATCTTGAAATCTGTCTACAGGTATCTTACTGAGGATATTTTGTCTATACTCATCAGAGAAATAAATCTACCATTTTCTTTCATATTATATTCTTACCTGGTTTAGGAATTAGTATAATTCAGATTTCATAAAAGGAATCAGAAGCCTCATTTCTATTTTATGTAATAATGAGCATAGACTTCTTGTTGGATCTTCTTTGAAGGTCTGGAAGAAATGTGCAGTGAATAATTCTGGCCCTAGAAATTTTTAGTTGGAAGAGCTAATGTTATTATTGTTGCTTCAATCTCAGTGCTTTCAATGAGATTGCTTTCAATTTCAATCTCATGATTTACTGTTTGTTTTTTGTTTAGATGACCTGTCAATGAGAATAGAGTACTGAAGTCACCAACTATTCCTGTAGAGTCTAGAGTCCACCTGAGAATTTAAGTATAGTAGTATTATTTCTGAAATTGAGAACATGAGAACACTATGGTTTAAAGACAATAACTTAACTATTTCATCCTTAATTTAATTTCTCAAGTAATATGTACCTAATAAATAACTCATTTCATTTAGATTTTCCAATTAATTGGAATTTAAGGTTTTTATATTGCATTTAATAATTTTTTTTCACTTGGATTTTTTAAATTTTTTTTATTTATTAGGTATTTTCTTCATTTACGTTTCCAATGCTATCCCAAAAGACCCCCATAACCACCCCCCTCCCCTACCCACCCACTCCCACTTCTTGGCACTGGTGTTGACCTGTACTGATGCATATAAAGTTTGCAAGACCAAGGGGTCTCTCTTTCCAATGATGGCGGACTAGGCCATCTTCTGTCTGATACATATGCAGCTAGAGACACGAGCTCTGGGGGGTACTGGTTAGTTCATATTGCTGTTCCACCTATAGGGCTGCAGACCTCTTTAGCTCCTTGGGTATTTTCTCTAGCTCCTCCATTGGGGGCCCTGTGATCCATCCAATAGCTGACTGTGAGCATTCACTTCTGTGTTTGCTAGGCCCTGGCATAACCTCACAAGAGACAACTATATCAGGGTCCTTTCAGCAAAATCTTGCTAGTGTATGCAAAGATGTCAGCATTTGGAGGCTGATTATAGGATGGATCCCCGGGCATGGCAGTTTCTAGATGGTCCATCCTCTTGTCTAAGCTCAAAACTTTGTCTCTGTAACTCCTTCCATGGTTATTTTGTTCCCAATTCTAAGAAGGGGCAAAGTGTCCACACTTTGGTCTTCATTCTTCTTGAGTTTCACGTGTTTCGCAAATTATATCTTGTATCTTGGGTATTCTAAATTTCTGGGCTAATATCCACTTATCAGTGAGTGCATATCATTTGAGTTATTTTTTGATTGGGTTACCTCACTCAGGATGATGCCCTCCAGGTCCATCCATTTGGCTAGGAATTTCATAAATTCATTCTTTTTAATAGCTGAGTAGTACTCCGTTGTGTAAATTGTACCACATTTTCTGTATCCACTCCTCTGTTGAGGGGCATCTGGGTTCTTTCCAGCTTCTGGCTATTATAAATAAGGCTGCTATGAACATAGTGGAGCATGTGTCCTTCTTACCTCTTGGGACATCTTCTGGATATATGCCCAGGAGAGGTATTGCTGGATCCTCCGGTAGTACTATGTCCAATTTTCTGAGGAACCACCAGACTGATTTCCAGAGTGGTTGTACAAGCCTGCAAACCCACCAACAATGGAGGAGTGTTCCTCTTTCTCCACATCCTCGCCAGTATCTGCTGTCACCTGAATTTTTGATCTTAGCCATTCTGACTGATGTGAGGTGGAATCTCAGGGTTGTTTTGATTTGCATTTCCCTGATGATTAAGGATGTTGAACACTTTTTCAGGTGCTTCTAGCCATTCGGTATTCCTCAGGTGAGAATTCTTTGTTTAGTTCTGAGCCCCATTTTTTAATGGGGTTATTTGATTTTCTGGCATCCACCTTCTTGAGTTCTTTTTATATATTGGATATTAGTCCCCTATCTGATTTAGGATAGGTACAGATCCTTTCCCAATCTGTTGGCGGCCTTTTTGTCTTATTGACGGTGTCTTTGCCTTACAGAAGCTTTGCAATTTTATGAGGTCCCATTTGTTGATTCTCGCTCTAACAGCACAAGCCATTGCTGTTCTGTTCAGGAATTTTCCCCCTGTGCCCATATCTTTGAGGCTTTCCCGCACTTTCTCCTCTCTAAGTTTCACTGTCTCTGGTTTTATGTGAAGTTCCTTGATCCACTTAGATTTGCACTTTGTACAAGAAGATAGTGATGAATCAACTCGCATTCTTCTACATGATAACTGCCAGTTGTGCCAGCACCATTTGTTGAAAATGCTGTCATTTTACAACTGGATGGTTTTAGCTGCCTTGTCAAAGATCAAGTGACCATAGGTGTGTGGGTTCATTTCTGGGTCTTCAATTCTATTCCATTGGTCTACTTGTCTGTCACTATACCAGTACCATGCAGTTTTTAATCACAATTGCTCTGTAGTAAAGCTATAGGTCAGGCATGGTGATTCCACCAGAGGTTCTTTTATCCTTGAGAAGAGTTTTTGCTATCCTAGGTTTTTTGTTATTCCAGATGAATGTGGAAATTGCCCTTTGTAATTCGTTGAAGAAATGAGTTGGAATTTTGATGGGGATTGCATTGAATCTATAGATTGCATTTGTCAAGATAGCCATTTTTACTATATTGATCCTGCCAATCCATGAGCATGGGAGATCTTTCCATCTTCTGAGATCTTCTTTAATTTCTTTCTTCAGAGACTTGAATTTCTTATCATAAAGATCTTTCACTTCCTTAGTTAGAGTCATGCCAAGGTATTTTATACTATTTGTAATTATTGTGAAGGGTGTTCTTTCCCTAATTTCATTCTCAGCCTGTTTATCCTTTCTGTAGAGAAAGGCCATTGACTTGTTTGAGTTAATTTTATATAAAGCTACTTCAATGAAGCTGTTTATTGGGTTTGGAGTTCTTTGGTGGAATTTTTAGGGTCACTTATATTTATTATCATATCATCTACAAAAAGTGATATTTTTACTTCTTCCTTTCCAATTTGTATCCCCTTGATCTCCTTTTGTTGTCCAAATGCTCTGGCTAGGACTTCAAGTACTATGTTGAATAAATAGGTAGGGAGAAAGTGGGCAGCCTTGTCTAGTCCCTGATTTTAGTGGGATTGCTTCCAGCTTCTCACCATTTACTTTGATGTTGGCTACTGGTTTGCTGTAGATTGCTTTTATCATGGTTAGGTATGGGCCTTGAATTCCTGATCTTTCCAAGACTTTTATCATGAATGGGTGTTGGATTTTGTCAAATGTTTTCTCTGCATCTAAAGAGATGATCATGTGGTTTTTGTCTTTGAGTTTGTTTATATAGTTGATGGATTTCCAGTATATTAAACCATCCCTGCATTCCTGGAATGAATGAAATTGATATTCATAAGGGAAATTGGTCTGAAGTTCTCTATCTCTGTTGGGTCTTTCTGTTTTTTAGGTATCAGAGTAATTGTGGCTTCATAGAATGAGTTGGGTATAGTACCTTTTGCTTCTATTTTGTGGAATGGTTTGTGAAGAACTGGAATTAGATCTTCTTTGAAGGTCTGGTAGAACTCTGCACTAAACCCATCTGGTCCTGGGCTTTTTTTGGTTGGGAGACTATTAATGACTGCTTCTATTTCTTTAGGGGATATGGGACTGTTTAGATCGTTAACCTGATCCTGATTTAACTTTGGTACCTGGCATCTGTCTAGAAATTTGTTCATTTCATCCAGGTTTTCCAGTTTTGTTGAGTATAGCCTTTTGTAGAAGGATCTGATGGTGTTTTGGATTTCTTCAGGATCTGTTGTTATGTTTCCCTTTTCATTTCTGATTTTGTTAATTAGGCTGCTGTCCCTGTGCCCTCTAGTGAGTCTGGCTAAGGGTTTATCTATCTTGTTGATTTTCTCAAAGAACCAGCTCTTCTTTTGGTTGATTCTTTGAATAGTTCTTCTTGTTTCCACTTGGTTGATTTCGCCCCTGAGTTTGATTATTTCCTGCCCTCTACTCCTCTTGGGTGACTTTGCTTCCTTTTGTTCTAGAGCTTTTAGGTGTGTTGTCAAACTGCTAATGTGTGCTCTCTCTAGTTTCTTTTTGGAGGCACTCAGAGCTATGAGTTTTCCTCTTAGAAATGCTTTCATTGTGTCCCATAAGTTTGGGTATGTTGTGGCTTCACTTTCATTAAACTCTAAAAAGTCTTTCTTTCTTTATTCCTTCCTTGACCTAGGTATCATTAAGAAGGGTGTTGTTCAGTTTCCACGTGAATGTTGGCTTTCTATTATTTATGTTGTTATTGAAGATCAGCCTTAGTCTATGGTGATCTAATAGGATGTATGGAACAATTTCAATATTTTTGTGTCTGTTGAGGCCTGTTTTGTGACCAATTATATGGTCAATTTTGGAGAATGTACCATGAGGCACTGAGAAGAAGGTATATCCTTTTGTTTTAGGATAAAATATTCTGTAGATATCTGTTAGATCCATTTGTTTCATAACTTCTGTTAGTTTCACTGTGTCCCTGTTTAGTTTATGTTTCCGTGATTTGTCCATTGGTGAAAGTGGTTTGTTGAAGTATCCCACTATTATTGTGTGAAGTGCAATGTTTGCTTTGAGCTTTACTAAAGTTTCTTTAATGAATGTGGCTGCCCTTGCATTTGGAGCATAGATATTCAGAATTGAGAGTTCCTCTTGGAAGATTTTACCTTTGATGAGTATTAAGTGTCCCTCCTTGTCTTTTTTGATAACTTTGGGTTGGAAGTCGATTTTATTAGATATTAGAATGGCTATTCCAGCTTCTTTCCTCAGACCATTTGCTTGGAAAACTGTTTTCCAGCCTTTCATTCTGAGGTAGTGTCTGTCTTTTCCCCTGAGATGGGTTTTCTGTAAGCAGCAAAATGTTGGGTCCTGTTTGTGTACTCAGTATGTTAGTCTATGTCTTTTTATTGGGGAATTGAGTCCATTGATATTAAGAGATATTAAGGAGAAGTAATTGTTGCTTCCTATTATTTTTGTTGTTAGAGTTGGCATTCTGTTCTTGTGGCTGTCTTCTTTTAGGTTTGTTGAAGGATTACTTTCTTGCTTTTGCTTTTTCTAGGGCGTGGTTCCCATCCTTGTGTTGTTTTTTTTTTTTTTTTTTTTTTATTCTGTTATCCTTTGAAGGGCTGGATTCATGGAAAGATAATGTGTGAATTTGGTTTTGTCATGGAATACTTTGGTTTCTCCATCTATGGTAATTGAAAGTTTGGCTGGGTATAGTAGCCTGGGCTGGCATTTGTGTTCTCTTAGTTTCTATATAACATCTGTCCAGGATCTTCTGGCTTTCATAGTCTCTGGTGAAAAGTCTGGTGTAATTCTGATAGGCCTGCCTTTATATGTTACTTGACCCTTTTCACTTACTGCTTTTAATATTCTATCTTTATTTAGTTCATTTGTTTTTCTGATTATTATGTGTTGGGAAGAATTTCTTTTCTGGTCCAGTCTATTTGGAGTTCTGTAAGCTTCTTGTATGTTCATGGGCATCTCTTTCTTTATGTTTGGGAAGTTTTCTTCTATAATTTTGTTGAAGATATTTGCTGGCCCTTTAAGTTGAAAATCTTCATTCTCATCAACTCCTATTATCTGTAGGTTTGGTCTTCTCATTGTGTCCTGGATTTCCTGGGTGTTTTAAATTAGGATCTTTTTGCATTTTGCATTTTCTTTGATTGTTGTGCCGATGTTCTCTATGGAATCTTCTGCACCTGAGATTCTCTCTTCCATCTCTTGTATTCTGTTGCTGATGCTCACATCTATGGTTCCAGATATCTTTCCTAGAGTTTCTATCTCCATCCTTGCCTCACTTTGGGCTTTCTTTATTGTGTCTACTTCCCTTTTTAGGTCTAGTATTGTTTTGTTCATTTCCATCACCTGTTTGGATGTGCTTTCGTTTTTCTTTAAGGACTTCTACCTGTTTGGTTGTGTTTTCCTGTTTTTCTCCAAGGACTTATAACTCTTTAGCAGTATTCTCCTGTATTTCTTTAAGTGAGTTATTAAAGTCCTCTACCATCATCATGAGATATGCTTTTAAATCCGGGTCTAGCTTTTCGGGTGTGTTGGGGTGCCCAGGACTCGGCGAGGTGGGAGTGCTGGGTTCTGATGATGGTGAGTGGTCTTGGTTTCTGTTAGTAAGATTCTTACATTTGCCCCTCGCCATCTGGTAATCTCTGGAGTTAGTTGTTATACTTGTCTCTGGTTAGAGCTTGTTCCTCTCGTGATTCTGTCAGCCTCTATCAGCAGACCTGGGAGACTAGCTCTCTCCTGAGGTTCAGTGGTCAGAGCACTCTCTGCAGGTAAGCTCTCCTCTTGCAGGGAAGGTGCACAGATATCTGGCATTCAGACCTGCCTCCTGGTAGAAGATGAAGGCCTGAAACAGGGCCTGTCCCAGAAGCTGTTAGCTTCTGTAGTCCACACTCTCACCTGCACAGACTAGTCTCAGAGGGATCCGGGAACCAAGATGGCTCCCCCAGGTGGAATTCAAGTTTTTAAGGTTTGTTAAATTTTCTGAAATGGATAGCTTTGTCTCTATTTTCACCTCTAATTTTACTAATGTGTGTCTTCTTTGTCTTTTGTTAGTTTAGCTCTATTTTTTTCATCCTTGCAGTTTTTCAATAAACCAACTCTTCACTTTATTAATTCCCTGTATTGATTGTTCTTCATATCTGTTTCATTTAATTTCTTCTGTGAGCGTTATTATTTCTATTGTTTACTGCTTTTATATTTAGGTTGTTACTTTTTTTTTTTCAAGAGCTTAAGGTGCATCACTAAGTTGAATTTTCTCTTTTTAAAGAAGAAACTAAGCGCTGGGCAGTGGTGGTGCACGCATTTAATCCCAGCACTTGGGAGGCAGAGACAGGTGAATTTTTTAGTTCGAGGCCAGCCTGGTCTCCAGAGTGAGTTCCAGGACAGTGAGGGCTACACAGAGAAACCCTGTCTCGGAAAAAGAAAGAAGAAGAAGAGGAAGAAGAAGAAGAAGAAGAAGAAGAAGAAGAAGAAGAAGAAGAAGAAGAAGAAGAAGAAGAAGAAGAAGAAGAAGAAGAAACCAAGCTATATATTTACCATTTAACATAGCCTCTTTGTATCCCATAATTTTAGATACAATCTGCTTTCATTTTTATCCAATTCTAGGAATTTTTAGTTCTCTTCTTAAGTTCTTCAATGATCTATTCCTAATGTAAGGTGCTACTTGACTGCAATGACTTCTATATTTTCTGTACTTTTTCTGTGCTGTTGGCATCTAGCAATACTCCATTGTGTTCATATATGATAAAAGACTTTACTTCATTTTCCTCCACCTAATAAAGCATGCTTCCTGTCCTAATATGGTATAATTTTAAAGACTGTTTTTAGAGTAAATGCTAATAACTGCTGAAAAGAACATGTAACATGCAGTATGTGTATGAAGTGTTCAGTAAATATTTGTTAAGTTGACAAAACCTATGATACCATATAACTTCTGAATCTTTCTCTGTGTGTGTGTGTGTGTGTGTGTGTGTGTGTGTGTGTGTGTTTTAGATGACCTGTCTATCAATGAGTGGAGTAGAATGTATGTCTAGTAGTATTGGTTTTGAAATTGAGAACACTGGGGTTTGAAAAATGTATGTTTGGAATGATAATGTTCTAGATTTTTCTCTTTATACATATAAATGTATGAAATAAGTATTTTATCATTTGGTTAGGATTTTTTTTTAATTCTGTCAGATACTAGAACAGCAACATCTTCTTGTTCCATGTCCATTGAATATTTTATCTGTCATTTTACTCTAATAGAATATCTATCCCTGATGGGGAATTGTGTTTCTTGGAGGCATTAAAAACATTGGTCTTTTGTTCTAATCTAATCTGCTGCTCAGTGTCTTTTGATTTGGAAATTAAGAACATTAATATCTAGAGTTGTTATTGAAGAGTGTTGCCTTAATTAGGGTTTCCATTGCTGTGAACAGACACCATGACCAAGGCAACTCTTATAAGAACAATATTTAATTGGGGCTGGCTTACAGGCCTAGCGGTTCAGTCCATTACAATGATGGCAGGAAGCATGACAGCATCCAGACAGGCATGGCACTAGAGGAGCTGGGAGTTCTACATCTTATTCCAAAGGCAGCTAGGGGAAGACTGACTCCCACATGACAAGGAGGAGGGTCTCAAAGCCTACTCCCACAGCAACATACTTCCTCCAACAAGGCCACACCTCCTAATAGTGCCACTCCCTGTGCACTGTTATATAAACCACCACAAGTGTATAATAATTCCTATAACATATCTTGGTTTATCAGTGTTTGGTGTTTTTCCAATATTTGTGGCCTTGTTGTTGCAACATTGTCCAAACTTAATTTCTGTTGCTGTGATAAAACACTGTGACCAAAAACAGGTTGAGAGAGGAAATAATTTATTTGACTCATACGTTTGCATCACAGCACATCTTAAAGGGAAGTCAGGACAGGAACTCAAGACAGCATCTGAAGGCAGGAACTGAAGCAGAGGCCATGATGAAATGCTGCATACTGGCTTGCTCGGCCTGCTTTTTGGACAACACAGGACCATGTGTCTAGGCAAGGCACCACCCACACTGGTGGGTTGGACATTCCCATCTCACTCATCAATCAAGAAAGTGCACCACAGACATGTCCACAGGAAAATATGAAGGATAGTGTCCCCCAGTTAAGATTGTCATTTCCCAGGTGACTCTGACTCATGTTGACAGAGATGAACCAGCTCGACCATTTTTTTTTTACTTCCTCCTGTACTCTCTTGGACGGTTTGCCCATTGTCTTCAGTTTAAAGAGTTCCTCACAGTGCCTTCTGCAATGCTGGCTTAGTGATCAGAAACTCCCTTAGCTTGCTTTTATCATCAGCTGTCTTTCTCCTTCAATTAGGACATAGTTTTGCTGGGTAAAATAGTGTGAGTTGGCAGATGTGGTCTCTCAGAAGCTGTAAAACCTCTTTCTTCATACTTACAGCTATTGGAAAATCAACTATTATCCTCCTAGGCCTGCCTTATTTGGGACTTGATTCTTTTCTCTGGCAGATTTCCCACTACATATCCCCAGACTGGCCTGGCATTTGTATTGAACTGCCTGACAGATCTCTGTCTGATTCTACCTTCTGGAGTGTTAGGATTAAAAGTGTGCACCACCATGCCCTGCCCTCAATACACTTTTTATGTTTTAGATTTTTAGTCATTTCATTATAATATGATAGGAGAAACTATGTTTGGGGTCCTCTCTACTTGGTATTTTGTTAGTATTTTGTACCTGAATGGTCCTCTCTTTTGGTACTTTTGTGAATTTTTCTTCTATGATTTTATTGAAAATGTTTTACTTACTTACTTACTTTATGCCTTGACCATGAAATAATTCTCTTGCTTGTTCTCTTCCTTTCCTTCATTTCTCTATGACTGTGATTCATGGATTGGGTCTTTTCATGACATCCAAGAGTTCACATGTTCTGCGTTTGCTCTTTCTTAAGTATCTCTTGAGTATCATCTCTAGCTGAGAATAAGAATCCCAGCACAATTGATCATAGTTTCTGTGAGAATTGCCTGTATGGATACAATATTCCTTTGACTATGAATTTTCTTTTTCTGTTCCTATAAAAACGTCATTAAACTGCTAACTCATTGGAACATGGAATTTGGGCAAACTAAATCCATGTTCCTGGGCTGTGATCACTCCATAATAAACTATCTCTTCTTGCCTTTGAGGTGAGGGGTTGGGCTTTCTGCTGACCTGACACATGTGATTATGAATTATAGGAAAGGTAACTCCAGGACCCAGCAAACAAAAGGCCATCCCTTGGATTTTCCCATCAGTTCCTTGAATTGAACAATCAAACCACTCCAACAAATAGGAACATATCTGATTGCCCTTTAATTGCCCTGGTCAGTGCCTTGAATTGTGTAAACAAAGCACTCCAGCTAACAGGAAAATACCTGACCACTTTCAGAAAGTAAAATCCAATTAAAGATTCTTTTAAAGGATTCTTTATCCTTTATAAAGGATAAAGTCCTACCCCTAACTCAGAAGCTATTTTTAATTAGTAACTGCCAATTAGAAAATATTAGTTTTCTTTTCTTTTTTAAATATATATTTCTTTTATAAATATAGTATATATGTATATATATATGTATATATATATATGTATATATATATGTATATATGTATATATATATATACTTTTCTTTTTTGGTATATATATGTATACATATATATGTATATATATATACTTTTCTTTTTTGGTATATATATATGTACATCTTTTTATTTTATTTTCTGTTCTTTTGTTGTGAGGCTGTATCTTACTCTGTGCAACTTATTGTGTAATTTGAAAGAACTATAAAGCTACAACATTTCAAATAAAGAGTATCAGAGGCCGCCACGGGCCGGGTCTGTGAGGAAGGCCTAGGCCAGCGGCTTCGCGGCTTGTCCAACGTCCGCGCAGCTTCTCTCGCTTCCCGTCCGCTGTGGCCGGACGAGGGGAGGCCTTCCGGAGCCATGGAGGACGAGGTGGTTCGCATTGCCAAGAAGATGGACAAAATGGTGCAGAAAAAGAATGCGGCTGGCGCATTGGATTTGCTGAAAGAGCTTAAGAATATTCCCATGACCCTAGAATTGCTACAGTCCACAAGAATTGGAATGTCTGTCAATGCTCTTCGCAAGCAGAGCACAGATGAAGAAGTCACCTCTCTAGCCAAGTCTCTCATCAAATCCTGGAAAAAATTATTAGATGGACCATCAACTGATAAAGACCCTGAAGAAAAGAAAAAAGAGCCTGCAATTTCATCACAGAATAGCCCTGAAGCAAGAGAAGAAAGTAGTTCCAGCAGCAATGTAAGCAGCAGAAAGGATGAGACAAATGCTCGAGATACATATGTTTCATCTTTTCCTCGGGCACCAAGCACTTCTGATTCTGTGTGATTAAAATGTAGGGAGATGCTTGCTGCAGCTCTTCGGACAGGAGATGATTATGTTGCAATTGGAGCTGATGAAGAAGAACTGGGATCTCAGATTGAGGAAGCTATATATCAAGAAATAAGGAATACAGACATGAAATACAAAAACAGAGTACGAAGTAGGATATCAAATCTTAAAGATGCAAAGAATCCAAATTTAAGGAAAAATGTGCTGTGTGGGAATGTTCCTCCTGACCTATTTGCTAGAATGAAAGCAGAGGAAATGGCTAGTGATGAGCTCAAAGAGATGAGGAAAAACCTGACCAAAGAAGCCATCAGGGAGCATCAGATGGCCAAGACTGGTGGGACCCAGACTGACTTGTTCACTTGTGGCAAATGTAAAAAGAAGAACTGCACTTACACACAGGTGCAAACTCGTAGTGCTGATGAACCAATGACAACATTTGTTGTATGTAATGAATGTGGAAATCGGTGGAAGTTCTGTTGAGTTTGGAAGAATTGGCAAAGTATCTGGACCATTAAGAAAAACTAATTTTGTAATTAGCTTTAAAATTAAGCCAGGCAACTCGTTTCCCTGCAAGTGAAATTTGTAAACAACATACATCTCATGGGTTGGTCTTTGTTGTTCACCTGACAGTCTTTCTTAAATGCCTTCTGTGGTCTCAGATCAGCTGGGAGACCATAAAATAATGATATAATGTGTTGCTTTGTTTTTCTCTTTCATAAGTTGATGTTGCATTTTATTAAATATTAACTTTTTATAGCCTAGAACACAAAAATTTTGTTGATCTGTTAATGCATAAAGATAAATTGCTTTTCTCATTGGTATGTACCTAAACATGTTAAAAGGAAAAGGCATAATATAAATTTTAGAGTAACCAAAAAAAAAAAAAAAAAGAGTATCAGAATGCTTCATCAAATTATGACTATTATATAAGCAGTGTAAATGATGACCTCTAAGACGATAACTTCAAGTCTCTGAAGAAATAAATTGAAGATCTCAGAAAATGGAAAGATCTCCCATGCTCATGGATTGGCAGGATTAAGTTAGTCCAAATGGCTATCCTGCCGAAAGCAATCTGCAGATTCAATGCAATCCCCATCAAAATTCCAACTCAATTCTTCACTGAGTTAGAAAGGGCAATTTGCAAATTCATCTGGAAAACAAAAAACCTAGGATAGCAAAAACTCTTCTCAAGGATAAAAGAACCTCTAGTGGAATCACCATGCCTGACCTCAAGCTGTACTACAGAGCAATTGTGATTAAAAACTGCATGGTACTGGTATAGTGACAGACAAGTAGACCAATGGAATAGAATTGAAGACCCAGAAATGAACCCACACACCTATGGTCACTTGATCTTTGACAAGGTAGCTAAAACCATCCAGTGGAAAAAAGACAGCATTTTCAACAAATGGTGCTGGCACAACTGGCAGTTATCATGTAGAAGAATACGAATTGATTCATTCCTATCTCCTTGTACTAAGGTCAAATCTAAGTGGATCAAGGAACTCCACATAAAACCAGAGACACTGAAACTTATAGAGGAGAAAGTGGGGAAAAGCCTCGAAGATATGGACACAGGGGGAAAATTCCTGAATAGAACAGCAATGGCTTGTGCTGTAAGATCGAGAATTGACAAATGGGACCTCATGAAACTTCAAAGCTTCTGCAACACAAAAGACACAGTCAATAAGACAAAAAGACCACCAACAGATTGGGAAAGGATCTTTACCTATCCTAAATCAGATAGGGTCCTGAAGAAGGTGGACTTCAGAAAATCAAATAATCCCATTAAAAATGGGGCTCATAACTGAACAAAGAATTCTCACCTGAAGAATACCGAATGGCTAGAAGCACCTGAAAAAATGTTCAACATCCTTAATCATCAGGGAAATGCAAATCAAAACAACCCTGAGATTCCACCTCACACCAGTCAGAATGGCTAAGATCAAAAATTCAGGTGACAGCAGATGTTGGCGAGGATGTGGAGAAAGAGGAACACTCCTCCATTGTTGGTGGGATTGCAGGCTTGTACAACCACTCTGGAAATCAGTCTGGTGGTTCCTCAGAAAATTGGACATAGTACTACCGGAGGATCCAGCAATACCTCTCCTGGGCATATATCCAGAAGATGTCCCAAGAGGTAAGAAGGACACATGCTCCACTATGTTCATAGCAGCCTTATTTATAATAGCCAGAAGCTGGAAAGAACCCAGATGCCCCTCAACAGAGGAATGGATACAGAAAATGTGGTACATTTACACAATGGAGTACTACTCAGCTATTAAAAAGAATGAATTTATGAAATTCCTAGCCAAATGGATGGACCTGGAGGGCATCATCCTGAGTGAGGTAACACATTCACAAAGGAACTTACACAATATATACTCACTGATAAGTGGATATTAGCCCAAAACCTAGGATACCCAAGATATAAGATACAATTTGCTAAACACATGAAACTCAAGAAGAATGAAGACTGAAGTGTGTACACTATGCCCCTCCTTAGAATTGGGAACAAAACACCCATGGAAGGAGTTACAGAGACAAAGTTTGGAGCTGAGACGAAAGGATGGATCATGTAGAGACTGCCATATCCAGGGATCCATCCCATAATCAGCTTCCAAACGCTGATACCATTGTATACACTAGCAAGATTTTATCAAAAGGACCCAGATGTAGCTGTCTCTTGTGAGACTATGCCGGGGCCTAGCAAACACAGAAGTGGATGCTCACAGTCAGCTATTGGATGGATCACAGGGCTCCCAATGAAGGAGCTAGAGAAAGTACCCAAGGAGCTAAAGGGATCTGTAACCCTATAGGTGGAACAACATTATGAACTAACCAGTACCCCGGAGCTCTTGACTCTAGCTGCATATGTATCAAAAGATGGCCTAGTCGGCCATCACTGGAAAGAGAGGCCCATTGGACATGCAAACTGTATGCCCCAGTACAGGGGAACGCCAGGGCTAAAAAAAAATGGGAATGAGTGGGTAGGGAAGTAGGGGGGAGGGTATGGGGGGCTTTTGGGATAGCATTGGAAATGTAATTGAGGAAAATATGTAATAAAAAATATTAATTAAAAAAATGGGGCTCAGAGCTAAACAAAGAATTCTCACCTGAGGAATACCGAAGGGCTGAGAAGCACTTGAAAAAAATGTTCAACATTCTTAATCATCAGGGAAATGCAAATCAAAACAACCTTGAGATTCCACCTCACAGCAGTCAAAATGGCTAAGATCAAAAATTCAGGTGACAGCAGATGTTGGTGAGGATGTGGAGAAAGAGGAACACTCCTCCATTGTTGGTGGGATTGCAAGCTTATACAACCACTCTGGAAATCAGTCTGGTGGTTCCTCAGAAAATTGGACATAGTACTACAGGAGGATCCCGCAATACCTCTCCTGGGCATATTTCCAGAAGATGTCCCAACCGGTAAGAAGGACACATGCTCCACTATGTTCATAGCAGCTTTATTTATAATAGCCAGAAGCTGGAAAGAACCCAGATGCCCCTCAACAGAGGAATGGATACAGAAAATGTGGTACAATTTACACAATGGAGTACTACTCAGCTATTAAAAACAATGAATTTATGAAATTCTTGGGCAAATGGATGTATCTGGAGGATATCATCCTTAGTGAGGTAACCCAATCACAAAAGATGTCCTTTCCTCTCCTCGTTTCTTCTCTTTTTTCTCTCCTCTCCTCTCTTCTCTTCCCTCCATCCTCTCCTCTCTCACCCACCCCAGTACATGGTCCCTTTTCTCTCTCTCCAATCTTTCTCTGATGAAAGCTACCTAGATTCTGAGAGAAATGTGTGCCGTGTTTGTGGAGCGTTCAGATGTTTCTTGTACCTGCAGACCTAGGACAGTGTGGGATTATAGCAGCCAGCCCTAAAACAATGACACTGTGCTATTGCCTGTTCTATCCCAGTCTGTTAGAGATGCCTCCTGCAGAGTGCTCAAACCTGTGAAATAGTTTATACATGTCCCCTGTGATGGCTAAAAAAGCATAATATGGTACCAGGCATCCCTTAAGGGCCTTTGACATTTACTCTGGAATGCCTGTGACATCCTGGTGGCCTGTAGGTGAGATAAGAATAGAATAATGGTGTTCCTCCTTTCTGCTTTTATACACTGGCTTATGCAAGTCGGACTGGCATAGAGTAGTCTTTTTATTGCTATGATGGGAAAGAGGCTCAGTTTATACATGCTGTTATTCAATACACTGCATAGACTTATATGGCCAATATTCTCTGGAAGCCAAGACCTGTTCCAAGGGCCCTAACCTGACTATCTGTTCAAGATTGTGACTTGGTGATAACTCAGAGACATGCATGTCTCCTTGGAATGTCTCCCGGGTCACCATGTTCTCTTTCCTCATCATGGAGAAATGCCATTAACCTGTGCCTTGAACGTCCTGGGTTCTAAGTGACAGTAAGTCCCTTGAAGACTGTGCTTTTTACATCACATTTACATCTTTGGTTCAAGAAACCCAATCTCGGAAGGCAATCTGAATTCCAGTAAATTTTATTACAATTACGTAAACAGCTGGAGGCTCTTGAAACCTGACAGATAGCGCTATTTTCTGCAAGTGTTTCGTGCTACTTAGAACTTTGCTTTAGCTCACCACATTGTCACAAGCACTGGCTGTTGTCATAGCAACTCGAGAGAAGGTCAGGATGAATGAGAAGCTGAGTTAGTGATAACTCGGAGACATAATTTAATAATGACTACAGGGATACACGCTTCGAAGACAGTGACAGAAAATCAAGGGACTTTGCTTATTTCTGGTTAACTCCCCCATCCCCCATGGGCTTCTTTGTTCCTCAATATTTTCAAGCTAAAACACACTATGTCTGAGCAGAGATTTTTGTTTCCTTCTATTTCATTATTACCTGCAACTTTGTCTTTAAAAATTCTTCCAAGGCGAGTGTGTGAAGAATAAGAATCACACTCATGTATTTTCATCTTTAGTATTCTTCCAACTGTGGAGCCAATACAGAATGTTATGTTCATATTTATAGTCAGTAATCTAAACTTCTTATTGTAGTGGAAAATTGCATTGAAAATAAGTTTGCATGTAGTGCACGCCTTGTAAGGCTTCAGTCAAGCTGCCAACACCGTCATAAGATCACCTATGCCTACTTGTGAAAGTTCAACAAAAGCCAGCCTATGGCTATTAACCTTCCCTTTTAGAACAAAGGGGAAGAGAAGGTCATCGAAGCCTCTTCTGAGTATGCAGGTGCTCCTAGCAATTTTTACACAATTCTTCCTTAACTGCCCAAAGGCCTTGGATCTAGGGTAGGGGCTAGACTTGAAAGATTAGAGAAGAAGGACTCATCTATGGGACAATGAGGGAGCTATCTTCCATGTTGAGAGGAGACATTTCAATGTAGGAATTTTGGAGTTACCTACACTCCTGTCACTAACCCTTCACCAGCTGCATTGCTGTTACATTAAGGAGATAAATCAGACCTACCCCTAGTAGTTTAACCAAGGGTGTAACCCAAGTTTGAATTCTCTACCCCCCTCTCTGTGTCTTGTATCTGTTTGTGGTTTCTGACCTATCTGTAATGTTCATAAATGCTGTCTTGTGGTTCTGTCTCTAATAAAGGGCTTTGCTCTCTTTTATTGAACAGAGCAGAAAGCATCATAAAGGGAAGAGATGGTGAACAATTTACAGAAATTTTGAACAAAGTTTTACAAGGGATTAGTTCATTGACTGTAACTGAGCACCCAGTTAATAAACAGTACTGCAGACGTCACTGCAGATATGCTACATCCATGCTGCTTTCAAAACTCATGGCAGATATTAATTTTAATAAAGTTACTTTTTGACCTGTTGGTGGTGTTCAGCTAATTACTACACACATACAAAAACACATGCATTACTCTTGGATGAGAGGCACGGAAGATCACACAATTGGAGACCACAGCTATGTACAATCTTGGGTTATAAAAGCTGAGTAGATTTGAACACCAAGACCACCAAGTAATGTTGGCTCTTGCATTGGCCTCTAAAAGGCAAGTTAACAAATGGGCTGAAAACCCATTAGGATATCCATCTTAAGTCTTAAATGACCCCAGCCTATCTTATTAACTTGGCTATGAGGTCTCACAGAAGTTCTCGTCCTTGGGAATGTAAAAAGATATTTTTGTAATTGTAAATGTAATTCTGGGCAGAGGGGCTGTTCACCCCCGTTGCTCCCAAGTAACGACATGACATTCCTATGCATGTTCTAGCCCATTTTAGCTTCTGAATAAATGACACAGTGACCTAATAACTTTACTCACAAGCTGCAGGCAGTATGCTAGGCAGATACTTATCTGTTCTAGCCCTCTATGGCTGCCTACTTCCCAGCCATGTGGTCCTTTATCTGTAATCTAAGTTTTGCCCTGGCTCACTCTGTTTCATGTAGCAACTCTCAGTCATCACAACCTCATGTCGTTTCCATCATGGTCTTTCTCCTCTTCCTGGGTCCTTCTCTTTCTGGGTCCTCCTCCCCCTCTCTTCCTTCTCCTCTTCTTGCTTGGGACCCCCTGAGTGGGATCAGAATTCCTGCCCTGTTCTCTTCTCCTGCCCAGTCCTGGATCATCTCTTTATAAACCAATTAGAGGTGATAGAAAACAATCTTTACACATCATTGACACAGAAGATGCTCCACATATGACAGTACCATTGTCCAGACTGCAACCAGATCTCTGGGCACAGAAATCAGCACTGTAACACATAGTGCACAAAACCATCCCCTATCACATGACTGTTATCTTCAGACTCAATAAACTCATTAGTATCCTAGGGAGGACGTTAAATTGGTTTGTCATTGCAGCCTTAGGAAGGAATAATGATATTCACATCCCCTCCAGGGAAGAAATTTTAGCAACCACATGGATTTTGAACACAAAACAAGCATGTGATGGCTTTCCAATACTTCTTCACTGCTTTTTTTTCTGTTTCCTTCTTGTTAATTTCTTTGATTCTTTGTGAATTTCACATCATGCACTCCTATCCCATACATCTCCCAGTCCCTTTGTATTTGCCCACTGCCCTTGCAACCTCCCCGCCCCCCCCCAAAAAAGAGGATAGAATAAAAAAGGTCTTGTCGTAGAAGCTGTAGCATGTCACAGTGTGTCCCACAGGGCACCCCTCTGTCCACACATCTTTACTTGCAAATGTTCATTGCAATGAGTTATTGGTCTGTTTCAAGGCCTTGGGCTTCTCTGCTACACTACCTATACTGGATCCTCACAGGAACTCCTCTTGGATAGCCTGGTGTTGCCCTGTGTCATGGAAATCCTGGAGCTTTGGATCTACAGGACTGGCCCTTTCACTTGTTCCAGCAGATCATAGATGGGGTAGATGCTGGGATGGGACCAGCTTTCCCACCCTCAATTCCCAACAATGGTTCAGTCGCAGCTGTGAATGGAAGTCCAAGGATCTAGCAGTTACTCAGTCTCACGCAGCAAGCAGGCGAAGGAGCAAGAGCTCGAGCTAGAGCTAGACTCCCTTCTTCCAATGTCCTTATATTGTCTCCAGCAGAAGGTGTAGCCCAGATTAAAGGTGTGTTCCACCACACCTTTAATCCCAGATGAAAGGCGTAGCCCAGATTAAAGGTGTGTTCCTTAAATTTGGAGATTCAATCTTCTGGAATCCATAGCCACTATGGCTCAAGATCTTCAAACCAAGATCCAGATAAGGATCTCCAAGCCTCCAGATAAGGGTCACTGGTGAGCCTTCCAATTCCGGATTGTAGTTCATTCCAAATATTGTCAAGTTGACAACCAGGAATAGCCACTACACCAGGGAAATATAAAGTATAGTATAATTTATAGCATAATATGTTTGAATATACATTATATACATATGTGTATATGTATGTACATATATATATGTAAATGTATATATATTTTTTACTACCATTTAAAAATAGTCAACTAGAAAAATGTTCAACAGAAACAAACTCTTATTATCAAAAAGTTATTTTTCTTGGTTTCAGAAGTGGTTAAGTGGGCAACGTGTTGTGTGGAAGGAAGACCCTGAGTTCCCGGGACTCATGTAAAATCCTAGTGCAGGACTATAGCCCCAGTACTGGATGGAATAATCCCTGGGCAGCACTGTCTAGTGCTAGTCCAGTGAGAGACCTGTCTCAAAAAAAAAAAAAAAAAAAAAGAAAAGAAAAGATAAAGTGAAAGATGATAAAGAAAATCTCTTGGCATTGATCTCTAGACTCTATACACAGACAGAGAGAGAGAGAGAGAGAGAGAGAGAGAGAGAGAGAGAGAACAGCATGTACACCTTCATGCACACACATGCACACACCACAGAAGGATTTCAAGAAAACACAACTGAAAATGGATAAGGAAAGAGAATCTATTTGACCTTGATTGGGAAGTTCAGTAGGGAAGGGATTATGGCTCTGTTTCCGTGCAGGTGCTTCGGCTGAGGGAGGGAGGCCACTAGAAAAGAGAAGAGGGGATGAGAGACAAAGGTAACAGCCATATTTTTATCTTCACTTAAAATTACCCACAATACATATATGAATTGCATATATATTTTGGTTAGCAACGCTTCCCACAAGAGCCATAGGTGAACAAAAACCCCCAGTAAAAAAAGAAAATTCCTTTCAAATGGGTGCTTGGGGGAGTCCAAGTGACTCCTGAAACAACAGAGATTATCAACGTAGCCCTTATCTGCCTCTCAGGGGTCAAGACTGGGCCACTATTTCTGAAGATATTGCACACTTAAGACACAGGACCCTGGTGATTCAAGCTGGATCTAACTGAAGTCTACTTTCCTGTAGTCTATCCTTCATAGGCCTAGAATACTATGAAACCTGCCAAGGGAGCCTACTAGTCCTACCCAACTGCAAAACCTAGCAACTACCACAATGGTCGGTAAGGTAAAACATCCATAAAGTGACAGTAAGTGGCACTCACATGTTGGTGGTAATCAAGAGCTGTCTAATTGGACTTAACAAGAGAGGGAGAGAGATTCATTGTGTAATACTGGAAACCTAGCCAGCTTCCCAGGGCTTATGAGGCCATGGCCCTTGGATGCTAAATATCTCCTCTCAGCACTTTGTTAGAGCAGCGTAACTCCTTACCTCATTCTAAAACTTCCTTTTATACCCACAGATACATGTGGCTACCACCACTCATCCAAGAAGCCTCTCTTTACAGAAAATGGAGACCAGCATAGAAAACTACAACTGGACACTATGCAGAGATCAATAACTAATGGGAATCCAGCCCCCCATGGACAGACCTACATGAGAGTTACTGCATCTATGCCTCAGGGAACATAGAGAAAGAGGGATTGCCAGAATACCAGGAAGTGTCCCACCCCTAGACAAGTAATGGTTCCTGAGAGAGGAGGAATTAGATTCCCCCAGGAATGAACCCCCATATTTTTGTCCAATGCAGAGTGATCAGCCCTGAAACCATATACATACAAAGTTAAACTCAGTGGGTTCTATTCATGTATGTGTGCATACATGCACATACACATACATGTGCAACAATAATCAAAAGGGGGCTATAAACTTGGGGGAGGAAAGGGAACTTTGATGGAAAAGGAGGGGGAAATGTAATTCTAATTGTTTATAATATATATACATATATATATATATACATACATATATGTATGTATAAATAACTAAAAGAGATTCAAAGAGAAACAAAATAGTCCTTTTTCCCTAGACCCATCAAACTTAATTTATTCAAAATACACCCACAGACTATTGACCCTAATAGAATATTCACCAGACCTTGCTACTTCTCCTTGTACATGTCCCTCTTCTAGTTCATTTCCAAGATCTCAATAGCTAAGCATCCTCGAGAGCTAAAGTCAACCTCTCCATCCAAGGAAAGAGATCTGCATAATGAGTTAACTGGCACACAGCAACATTTCATCCTGAGATGTATGCCTACAAATTCAGCAAACACACCACGAGACTGACTTTTCAAGTCTGTCACCTGCTCCCTGTTTCTTCCCCTAAACCTGCTATGCTACTCCTGCTCCAGAGCTTCAAGAGTTACTAAACCACCCACCTCGTTACTTGCATCAGATGCCCAGGAGATAACCTTGTCCACCTTATCCAGTAGCCATAGCCAAGACACGTTAAGTATCTACTTTCTTACTCTCTCTGAACTCAGCCTTCCCATCTTGATTGTCACCAATACATTCCACTCCTTGACTTTGAAAACAGCTCATAACCCTGTCTGAATTGTTTCTCCTATGACTTGCTGAACCTGGAATGATTTTCCAAAAGCCTTTGTGGCTTTTGATTTCAGATCCAGTTCTCACTTGGCTGCACAGAGTGGCTAGAGAAAAGACCAGCATGTGGTGTCAAACAGCTGCAGCAAAGGATTTTGAGTGTTCTCAAATCGAGACAAGCTTACCCATCTCTTTGAACCTTTGAGTATTTTGTAATATATCCATGCATTGAAACATCACAAATACCCTGTAAGTATATACACTGCTTATGTAAATAATAAAATTGTTAAAATGTTCATTTCAACAATTTCTAAAATGTACAAGATCATGACAAACATAGCCTAAAATATTTTGTGATAGTTGTATGCTTGTCTACTAAAAGCCACTGAATTTAATTAATACTTTAAGTGCATGAATTACTATACATACTATAGTATGTAGATATCTCAAATAATTTATAACTTTCCCAGATCGGGGTGATGTCAACTTGACAATAAAAATCAACCATCATAAAACCTATGAGTTCCCCAACCATACATTCAATCAGCAGCAAAACAAAGTAACTGACTCTTGTGATAGCTAATCTTACTGAAAACTTGACACAGCTGCAAAAAGGAATTCTCAATGAAGGCAATACTTCTATTTGATTGGCCTATTTCTTGTCTGTGGGATATTTTTGTGACTGCTACTTGATACAGGAAGATCTAGCCCACTGTGGGCAGTGCCATTCCTGGGTAGGTAGACATGGATTATATAGGAAAGGTATTGAGCAAGCCAGTAAGCAGCATCTACTTTGGACTGTGGTTCAGTACCTATCCCCAGGCTCCTGCCTTGACCTACCCTGAATCCCCTCTCTTATCCCCTAAGTTGCTTTCACTTGTCACAGCAACCAGGAGCAAATTAGGACCTGTCTGTACTCAACTATGCAGACATTTGAAAGCTTTGTTAGAAAGTCCAGTATAGCAGCTATCTGTATAGCATTTCCATTGCATTTGTCATGAGTAATTTAGGGAAGGCTTTAGGTGTAGAGGAGAGCGTGTACACATAGATTGTATGAGAATTTTATGTGGGAAACACATAAAAAATATTTTTTTGCCATATATCATAGAAACAAAGCAGCGCAGAATTGAAGAAATGTAGACCCGAAGTTTGCCTACCTGCTTACGTGACCTGTGTGTTTCTCTGGCAGGCTTGACTGGAGGATTCACCAAGGAATGACTGCTGCAGTTGGGGTCCAGGTTAACAAGATGAAGGGGAGGAAGGTTGAAGGAGAAGATCTGGGTGATCATCTGGAGATGAGGGCAAAGAGGGAGAGAGGTCACAGCAGGTGGTCTGCTCCAGAGTTGGGGGATGAGACTAGGGACTGGGTTTGTAGGAGAGGAGAAAGGTAAGAATTGTCAGTTAGGCTGCCTGCTGGCCCAGCAGGAGTGGCCTGCGGGTTCCCAGGAAATGTCTGCTGGAGTTGGGGGCTGGGATAACATAAAAAGCCACGAAGGGAGGTTGGAGGAGGAGGTCTGTGTGTTGAAGATGCGAGCAGACAGGAAGGGAAGGCTGCTGTAGGCAGTCTGCCCCAAAGCTGGGAATAAGACGGGGGAATTGGATTTGGAGGAGAGGAGGTAAAGGAGAAGATCTGCAGTTAGCCTCCCTGCTGCTTCCTCGTTTAGATGGTTTATTTGATCCTGATTTAGCTTTGGCACATGGTGTCTGTCTAGAGAATTGTCCATTTTGTCCAGATTTTCCAGTTTTGTTGAGTATAGGCTTTTGTACTAGGATCTGATTAATTTTTTGAATTTTGAATTTCTGATTAATTTCCGAGGAATCAGTTTCTATTGTTATCGCTACCTTTTCTTTTCTGATTTTGTTAATTTGGATACTGTCCCTGTGCCCTCTGGTTAGTCTGACTAAGGATTTATCTATCTTGTTGGTTTATCTCAAAGAACCAGCTCCTGGTTTGGTTGATTCTTCGTAGAGTTGTTTTTGTTTCTACTTGGTGGTTTTCAGCCCTGAGTTTGATTATTTCCTGCTGTCTTGGGTGTATTTGCTGCTTTCTGTTCTAGAGCGTTCAGGTGTGCTGTCAAGATGCTAGTGTAAGCTCTTTCCACTTTCTCTCTCTCTCTCTCTCTCTCTCTCTCTCTCTCTCTTTCTTTCTCTCTTTCTTTCTTTCTTTCTCTTTCTTTCTTTCCTTCCTTCCTTCCTTCCTTCCTTCTTTCTTTCTAACTGTAAAAGTAAAGACATTTATCGTGTAAAACACAGAAAAGGTGAAAAATCACACTTAAATTCCCCAGCTTTCGGAGGACCACGCTGAACACTCAGGATGTAGCTTCTATTACAAGTGAGGTAATACACCTATATTTACAGGTCATTTGCTTTTCCCTACCCCATGTCAGCCACAGGCATTTCTGAGGCCATTCCACATTTCTGAAGACAAGGCCAGGATGTCAGAAACACAAGCCACTTAGTATGGTTTCGTAAGTGATGGAGTGGAAATTGTCACCGGGTTGTACATCTCCCTGTTTCTATTTGCTTTATTTTCTTCTGGATTTGCGTTTCCCATACCTGGTGCTTCCTGGGCTTTTTCTCTCCTGAGCTGAAGCGACTCAGGATCCCTGCTCCTCTGACCTACTTTGTATTAAATGCCTTCCCCTTGCTATCTGCCAATGCCTCATCCATCCATCCATCCGTTCATTCATTCATGGCAACATGCACTGAGTTTTTGCTGCTTGCCCAGCACCAGAGCCACTAGGAAGAGAGATGTGGCCAAGACCCTGGGACAAATGTTAAGCTTCCCTTTATTCCTTCAGAGGTAGAATACCAACCACTTCCTAGTTTGGGTCCTCTTGTGACACTTTCGTCTTTCCTTCCACTCAGCACTCAGAACATCTGACCCTGTCGGGGCTGAGGTCCCATTGGGTGCTATCCACCATCTCTACCCCATTTCCTTGTCTTCCTCCCTGCCCCCTGAAAACCTGAAACACCTCAGAAGTGACAGTGGAACAAGACAGGCAGAGCCATTGACCTCTCAGCTTGGTGACATTTTCTTCTGAGCCTGAAATCAGGACACACAGTTGGGCAAAAATCAACCCCAACAGTTGCTGTGTCCCTTAAGGAACATTTGCAACACACTTGAGCCATCTCTGTTATAGCTGGCCCACACAGCGCTTAGTGAGCACCAGAAATGGGTTCAGTGTGGCCCAGGGGTACCCAGCTCAGCCCTTCCTCTTCCCCACAGACTCTGTTGGGGAGGAGACGATGACAGCTTGATGTGGTGGCAGCTGGTCCATGTCCCTTTCCGTTCCTTGTCTCCTCCCTCCTGCCTTCCCCTTTCCCATCCAGGCGACACACAACCACACGCATATGTCTCTTTCTGTACGTCAGTCTGTTCTCAAGGACAGGGCCCTCTGACTCAATAGCTTCCTCTTGCACATCTCCTCTAGCACCACCTTAGGATCATGTGCCGGGGCTGTTACCACAGGATGTCCGGTCAGAAGCCTGTTCCCTCTCTCTACCTCAGACCCTTAGGGAGTCTGTGGCATCCATGTCCCACCTCCTGGACCTGCCTTGAACGCTCTCTATTCGCCTGAGACAGGGAAGGGCTTCAGTCTTGGGATGGAAAAGGAAAAAGACAATTGAGCCTATAGGGGAAAGCATGAAAACCAGTGGTTTGCAGCACTCAGTCCCCACACTGGGCTGACTCTTCTCTGCTTCTTACATGTGTGCCTGCTGCTGTGTGCATGGTGTGGGTGTGGCATGTGCTGGTGGGAGGGAGCCTTTGAGGAAAGGAAATAGTAGCTTAGCAAAAAAAAAAAAAAAAAAACCTCACACTTGATGGCACATTTAGTCCCCATCACATTTGCATTCTTCGGAGAGCTACAGACACACTTGGGTTTTTAGCTGTGCCCTGTCTGAGCACTACAAAGGGATTGCTCCTGCATCCCTCCCTTTGGAGTTCACCAGCACCTGCCCTGCTCTCTCCCATGGTCTATACTCACCAGTACTATTCACAGCCATCACCTGAATTGTCCTATCTTTCACACAAACCATACTTCCAAGTAGATACATCAGGTGCGGGGGACTACACGGAGCCAGAAACTACCCCAAGAAGTGAACGATCTCTGGCAGGCTACCCCCAGCAGCTACCAGCCAGCCCCAAATCAGAGTGCTCTGGGAAAAGTCACAGGTCACAGCTCACCCAAGAGCAAGCTGGGTGTTGCCATCCAGGCTCTATGTAAGCTGGCCTCAAAGCAAGTGGTGATTGAGAGGTAGTCCTGAAGGGGCCCCTGCTGGGGAGGGGTGTGTGTGCATGTACTTCACAGCTTCATCCTAGGGAGTTTTCTGGCCTGTCATTTCATTCTTCTTGTCGGATCCTAGCATTCCAAGCGGGATCCTTGGGAAAATGTAGGTGAACTAAGATTATCCTGGTGGAGAATCAGCAACTGGTTAAAGGGAGCATGAAAGAAGGGGAGGTGGGAGACAGTGGAGGTGGGGTGGGGAGTTGGGAGGAAATGAATGGATGAAGAATGAGTGAATGAATGAATGAATGAATGAATGAACGAAAGGAAGGATTTGGTCCACAAATATTCACAAATGCGGAGTGTGCAGCAGCTGACAGCAGGACCCAGGGTTAAGCAGCAGGTTAGATGAATACCTGTTGCTCCTTGAGATTGAGGCGCAGCCTCATCTTTGCCTTGTGGGCTGGTCAGAAGTTGGGTTTTCCACAGCTTCAGCCTTACTGGCCATAAGTGGCTCTTCCTCCCCCTTCAGGTTGGGACCCGACACAGGCTTCACCTCTTTTAGTACTACAGAGCTCTGATGAGACTTCTGTCTGTCCAAGAAAGTAGTGAACGAGGGCCGCTGCCTGTAGCTTTCTGACTTCGGTACCTCAGAGTCCATGTGGCCCCATAACTCTGATACAGTTGGGGCCCGATCATCAGGAAACGGGGTTGGCCCAGCCCAGGCACTCACCCTCCCATTCCGTTTTCCACCTCTTCTCAGGGTCAGAGTCCCAGTCCTCCGCCTCTTGTACCACAACAGTAGTAGCGCCAGGAGAACCAAAACCACCAACAAGGTAATAAGCATGGGCACCAGCAACATGCCACTGGATCCTTAGCGCGGCAACCTGGTGGTTATGGGATCTTAGATGTTGTGAATATTTTTATGCTGGAGACTGGAGTGTCACGGGCCACATTGGAACTCTACACAGAATTGGCTGCTATGGTGGCAGGGAGTTCATGCGCCTCATTGGAGGGCCCCAGAGACCCAGTAGCCATGGTGACAGGGGGACCACTGGTCTTGGAGCTTACTGTTGCAGTCACAGAGGGTCCACTTGTCTCGTCAGAGCTTGTTGTCACAGTGGCGGGGAGTGCACTGGTCCCTTTAAAGGTAAATATAGATGCCACAGTTCTGTCTGCCACAGGATTGGCTGCGGTGACAGGGGAAGGTCACTGGCTACATTTGATGCTTCTGGAAGCAGTGATGATGTCTTGCTGAAAACTTCCTGAGAGGTTATAGGCTCAGGTACAGGGGTGCTCATGCTTGTACCAGCAGAAGTCCCAAAAGAAGACAATTCAGTAGTTCCCAAGGGGGTAGAAGAAACTGGGATTGGGGTCTGCCTCCAGAGGCTGATGGTCTCCTTAGAGTTCACTGTCACTGGCCCGATAGAGATGGATGAGCTGGCATTCCAGGCTTCAGAGGCACACGGGTCCTTGATATGTGGGGTAGATGTCATCAACATCGTTGTGTTAGGCAGACTTTCTGGGCTCACCACCTGGCCCTTTAAGTTGTGAATCTTCCCTCTCTTCAGTAACTATTATTCTTAGGTTTGGTCTTCTCATTGTGTCCTGGACTTCCTGGATATTTTATGTTATGAGCTTTTTGCTTTTTGTATTTTCTTTGACTGTTGTGTCAATGTTTTCTATGGTATCTTCTGCACCTGAGATTCCCTCTTCTATCTCTTGTATTCTCTTGGTGATGCTTGCATCTATGACTCCTGCTATCTTTCCTAGGATTTCTAACTCCAGGGTGGTCTCCCTTTGTGATTTCTTTATTGTTTCTATTTCCATTTTTTAGATATTGGAAGGTTTTGTTCATTTCCTTTGCCTGTTTGACTGTGTTTTTCTGTAATTCTTTAAGGGATTGTTGTGTTTCCTCTTCAAGGGCTTCTAGCTGTTTACCTGTATTGTCCTGTATTTCTTTAAGGTAGTTATTTATAACCTTCTTAAAGTCCTCCATCACCATCATGAGAAGTGATTTTAGATCTGAATCTTGCTTTTCCAGTGTGTTGGGGTAGCCAGGACATGCTATGGTGGGAGAATTCAGTTTTGATGATGCCAAGTAACCTTGGTTTCTGTTGCTTATGTTCTTGCACTTGCCTCCTGCCATCTGATTATCTTTAGTGCTACCTGCCCTTGCTGTCTCTGACTGGACCCTATCCCTCCTGTGATCTTGGTTATGTCAGAACTACTCATAGTCCAGCTGTTTTTGTGACCCTATGATTCTGGGATCCTGTCATCCTGAGATCTTGGGTATGTCAGAGCTCCTGGGAGTCAAGCTGCCTCTGGGATCCTGAAAACCTGTGATCCTGGGTGTATTAGAGCACCTGGGAGTGGAGCTTCCTCAGGGTGTTGAGGGACTGGGTGCAAAGCCAGTGCCCAAAGTCTGCTCAACACACTGGCTCAGTCTGGAAGGAACCTGTGCCACTGGCCAGGAGGGGGTTCCTGTGTCCCTGGATCCCAGGGGTCCCAATCATTCCTGGTGTTGGGGCAGATGGTGTAGCCTCCTCACCTGTGATCCTGGGCATGTTAGAGTACCTGGGAGTTGAGCTTCCTCTGGGTGTTGTGGGAATGAGTGCAGATCCAGCACCTAAGGTCCACTCGGGGCACTGGCTTAGACTGGAAGGCAAGTACATTTCAAGTTTATCATTTCTACTAGAGATTTTTGGTTAATTAAAATCCATGCCACGAATTCCAGTACAATATTCACGAGCAAGCTTTGGTTTGCCTTGGGCCCTTAGCTATATCCTATATCTTTACTCTTTGTTTATAATGATCTAAAGTTTTATCACATACATCTAAACTCATGCTTCCCCATAAATGTCATAAGTAATGGAACCTTCAGCATCATTCAAACTCACTTGCCACAAACCTCTGCTCATATTATTATCATTTTTATTTTTTTTTGTAATACACACATTTGGCTATAATTCTGATAGTACATCACATTGATAATAGATTAGATAGAAAACTCTGACATCACAGCAATGCTTTCTCAAGCCATTAGCTTGCAGCTATGTCTTCTACAAAATAAGTTGTAGATTTTTATTGTTTGTTGTCTTTCGTCAAAGGGATGTAACTAAAGGCAACGGTGATTTTATATTGAGGAGGTTAAATTTGACTGCCACGCGCAATGACCAAATTTCATAACTTTACTGGTTGCATCCCAGATTCCACACTGTTCTTTCTGAGGTTGCAGCTGGTTTCTGATGGAAGAATTCTCTTCTCTGTATATTTGTTGTCTCGAGTTTTAAATCACTGTGCTCAGTTTTACTTGATGTTTAAAGAGTCAGTGAACTTCAAGATAAGCATCGAATTATCCTGACCTTCGACAAACTAAGGACATTCCTAAGACATGTAAAAGTCAAGGAGAGACTGCTGCCTGTTTGAATTTTATGGAATGTTTATTTCCACATATTCAGAGGAGAATCTAAGGTATTCTGCTCATCTTTCAAAATTGTGTGATGCAGTTTATCTTGCCAGAAATAAATAAATAAGGAATAATAACACCTGGAGGCTAATTTTGCTGCTATTAAATGCCTAAGAAAGCTAACACATAGGCACACAGCATCTGACGCTTACACTTCCTTCCATGAAGGGAATGTTGACACACTGAGGGCGGAGCATTTTATTCCTAGAGTGGATATAAACAACTCAGAGAAAGACTGTGTCTTACGTCTGTCTCTGCAGATACACTAAGGCATAGCAAAGACTGGATTTCTCAGTGTTTCACTAATATAGGTATCATATTTCCCATGAAAAGTTATATAATTTTTAATAATTTTATGATAAAAATAAATAATTTCTCATAATTGTGCATCATGAAAACTAGAAACATAATCACCAGTATATAAAAATGAAGACATGAGGGATATTAGTCCAAAAATTATTATATAATTATGTGGCAAAGTCTAGAAACTATAAATTATGATACAAATTTTATGGAAAACATTAAGACATTTAAATTGTGTTTTCTATTCAGTTTTTTTCTAGTAGTTACAATGCTATAGCATATTGTTCATTAAATGTTATTAAATATTTCATAAGACTTAGCCAGGGCTACACAGAGAAACTCTGTCTCAAAAAAACAAAAACAAAAACAAAAACAAAAACAAAAAAACCAAAAGCCGGGCAGTGGTGGTGCATGCCTTTAATCCCAGCACTTGGGAGGTAGAGGCAGGCGGATTTCTGAGTTCGAGGCCAGCCTGGTCTACAGAGTGAGTTCCAGGACAGCCAGGGCTACACATAGAAACCCTGTCTCGAAAAAACAAACAAACAAACAAACAAACAAACAGACTTGGAGACTGCCTAATGAGTGCTCTTACGTATGAATGCCAATTCCACAGAATAGTTTTCTACTTTGCATTGCTGAAAAATTCATTGCTGCAAATACAAGTATGAGTGTGCTTTACTGAGCACACCATGGTAGCCCATGTGACCATGGTCCTTCCCATTCACCGTGACATGTTTTGATCAAATGCTATGACTTTACTCAGTCAAACTTATTATATGTTATGTATCTACCCACAAATTTGGAACTTGTTACTTTGTGTGCCAGAGTCTACCATATATCTGTTTACCTCTGGGGGCGGGGTGAGTAAGAAGTTAAGAAGTAGAATAGAATGAAGATAAATAAGTCCACTCATAATTGTATTATTGTGGCCTGCATTTTCCCATTTCAAACTTTGTATGTTGAAGTATTAACATCTGACACACAGACCCACAGTCTATAATGCTATGTAAATATAGCTTTGAGAGGTAATTAATATAAAATTCATTAAAATGTTGGTTGGGCTCCAATCTACTGTAATGGGTGTCCTGTTAAGAGAAAGCTTGGACAGGCACATGGGAAGAGAAAGCAATACAAAGGAAACATGGAGAAGAAGATGGGCATCTGAAAGCCATGGAGAAAGGCCACACAAGAAACCAGCACTGAGGCCCTTTCATCTTCAACTCTGCAGCCTGAAACCTGTGAGAAAATAAAATTTCTGTTGTTTAAACCCTCAGGGAAAAAAAAAACCCACTCATAAGCACTGCTGTTTCTTCTGAAGGTGGATATTGTTGGCACCTATGTAGAAGTTAACCTTTGGTTTTTCTGGGAAGCAATTTTCATACTTTTAATATCATTAATCTTATTTTGAAAGTAATGCTATTCTTACCATTAAGTTATGAAAATCCTTAAAATTATACCCCTCTGTTGAAAATATACAACCCCAAAGAAGCTATTCTGATTTAAAAACTCTACCTAGCAATACAATTTAGAGACAATTAGCAAGTTCTTAGAGAGCAGAGTCGTGGGTGGAAGTTTGAAAGAGACTTTTCAGTACCACAAAGGAATTTGGAAAGAAAGTCTTGCATTGTTATTATAAACTAAAGACAGGTTGTTACTAGTAGAAACTTGAAATAATTATGAGAAACACATTTTTATATTTTCTGCAAATAGCATAAAGCAATACTTTCTTTCCATGTGGTGAATCTTTCCGGTACATAACAATCATTTATTCTTATACAACCCTCCCAAAATACAACTGACAGGTTTACTTCTCTATACGCCATTTTTAACTAATCAAACTTTTTTTTTAGTGGGTACTTATAGTCTTCCTCTCCTTAAGCAAATCAAGACCCAATAAATGAAACACAGAGCAATGTGCACATTTTTTAAATGTAGGTAATGACCATTCCTGTGATCCTTAAGACAGTCTTAAATTCCTTGCAAAACATTAAATAAATAAATAAATAAATAAATAAATATTTCTCCAAACATATAGTTAAACAGTTCTACATAAAGGTCATGTTTACATAGCCATGAGCTATAGTTTTAATGCTTCCAACTCTGCTCTATTTAATTCCTATAATTCACTAATAAGGCACCATACTCAGTATTTGAGGTAATCTACAGGACTGGAGTGCTAATATGCATGCTAGAGGAAGCACTCCCTTCTTCTAACCCCAGAAAGTCAAACCTTTACCCTTTCTTTAGAAAGTCAAAACTTTATTATTTCTTCCTAGGTCTCCCAGGCAACAGCTAGGATGTGATTCAAGCTAAACAAAAGGATGTTTCCATAATCATGTGAAACTAGATACAGTTTGCCAGGAGAACAGTGGAGTCTCATCTGTACCCTGACCTATTCTCAGAACATCAGCGACAGAGCAGAGAACAGAGTAACTTTAGAGAGACTTGGAGGGCCTGTTCCATGGAGTCTTCATGACACTGTAGAAAAGCCCATCAGGCTACAAACCTCCTCTGGGGTTGTAGATATCCCCATGTCAGATACAAATAGAGAGCCAGGAAGTCACAAAACATGTGACCAGAATAAGTGAGAGAGAGAGATAGAGAGAGAGAGAGAGAGAGAGAGAGAGAGGGAGAGGGAGAGGGAGAGGGAGAGGGAGAGGGAGAGGGAGGGAGGGAGGGAGAGAGAGAGAGAGAGAGAGAGAGAGAGAGAGAGAGAACAGAACTGGAAGGAAATGATGGCAATGAATGAGGAGGGGAAATGTCGAAAGTAGAAATCCCATAATTACAATGCTGAGAAAGAAAAAGAAGTCACCATGCCCATAACACTAGAACAAGGGTGAATTACTGATAAGAAAATGCAGGGAAAGCAACGTTTTCTGAAAGTGTGATAAATAATACATGCTATTTATTTCAATGGAGATCTTGAAATCTGTAATCAAGATAATCAGTAAAAAAGTAAGAAAAAAAAGCAAGCAAAATTAGAAACTCTGACCAAGAGAAGCAACATCTAAATTTTACTTCCAGAATAGAAATACAAGTTTGAAAAAAAAAATCAGTGGAACAGAGTATAATAGATATTTTCCAGGGCTAAGGGATACAGAAGTCCTTGTAGTGAGGGGCCCACCTCATGCCTATTTTCTGATGAAAGGCCAGAAGTCCGGCTTTGCTCTACTTTAAGTCACTCCAGAGCATGTCAATTTGGTTTTTAGGTGTTTCCTTTCCCTAGGAGATGCGCATTAACAAACAGCTTATGACTCCATTTTAAGAATGGAGAATGACTTTGGATTTGCCAACAGTGGTACCTGTCCAGCATCACCAATGAAGCAGATTGATCAGTGACGTATCCCTGAGAGTAGAAGGTGTCAGACACCAAACTTATTGCCATGAATGGAGACTCTAGGGAATACTAAGATCATAACAGGGGAATTAGAAAGCCAATAATGTACCAGACACAGCAACCCCAGGGAGGGATAGATCCCTCCCTGGGGATCTCTCACATGGACCCCATCAGGAGGTGGGTAATAGAACTATCATGGGGATGGTTCCCTCTATATTCTGACTACCTCTCTCAGGATGACTATTTACAAGTCTACAGATTTATCTGAAACCTTCCCAATTTTATTTTCCTCTATAGATGAAGACATTTCTATTGTCCCCATGGCCCCTATTTCCATTATCCCTTTTTGAGCTGATGGACATCTAGGCTGCTTCCATTTCCTGCCTATTGTGAACAGCCATCAACAAGCGTGAACGAGTAAGCCTCTGTATTAGAACAGGGTCCTTTGGAAATATGTTCAGCAGAGATCTGGCTGGATGGCACAGTTGATCTATTTATAGCATTTTGAGGAAGCCTTTGATTTTCATAGTCACTGTGCTAGTTTGCACTCCCATGAATAAACAGTCTACTTTTCCTGCATCTGCAGCCAGTATTTTTCAGTCATTTTTTTAAAAATCTTAGCCATTACGACTGAAGTACAAAGAGATCCAGTAGTAATTCTAAGGTGCATGTGTCTAATGGCTAAGGATGCTGAACGGTTAAAAAGAAAATGTTACACCATTTGTATTTTATTTCTGGGAGCTCTCTTTTTGATTTCTTTCCCCAATCTTTAATTGGGCTGTTTGGTGATTAGGTTTTTTTTTTTTTTAATTTTTTAAATATTCTAGAAACTAACCCTCTGTTGAATGAATACCTGGTAAGTATTTCTTCACATTCTCTAGGCTGCTTCTTCAGTCAAATAAAGACATTATTTTTGCTGTCCAAACATTTTTCAGGTTTTATGAGGTCCCATTTGACAATTGTTGGTCTTAAAGCTTGTCCTATGTCAGGTTCCTGTTTCAAAATTCATTTCCTTCGCTTATAAACTGAAGCTTCTTCCCTTTCTCCTCTACCAGATTCTAGGTATCGGGTCTTTATGTTCAACTGTCAGATCACAAGAGGAAAATGGGTCATTTAGATTTCTAGGACGGGTCAGCCATTGTGCCTTGCCTTCGATAACTGCCCCCACTCTCCCGTAGGAAACAAAGTGAAATGGGTCTTAAGTGTTTGTGTTAAATGTGGGGGTGAGAAAGGAAGGAAGGATGAAGAAAAGAGCAGTCAAATGCCCCTTCATGCACAGAATTTATTAATGTCCTAGCAGAAAGCACCGTGAGCATCCGAAGGAAGACGTTTCAGTCCCAGCAGGCAAAGTCAGAATTGAAGCAGAAGCAGGGTCCTGCATCATGTGGAAGCAGTCCTGGCTAATGATGTAACCTATGCTACATGTGGAAGCAGAGGTAGAGAAGGAGGCCCTGCATGTCTTAGGCTCTATTATAATGGGTTAGCTATTCTTTCTTTAAGGTGTTGGGGCATGGTGAATGTATGACCTGTAGGGTGTTACAGTGCTCAGTCCTGCCTCTGGATCCCAGGGAGCGGACACATAGGTGGGGAGGAACTGGCTAATAGGGGGCTAAAGATGCCTAAGATACATTTTAATCAGATCCTGGCTCCACAACATTCCAACATGTCCAAAACCTTGGAAGTTCTAATCAATCAGCCTTGCAGAAGGTTCAGTGGAAGATGAATCCTCTTCCCAGAATCTTCCATTCACAGTGTATATTTATACATCTTTCAGTGTGGGAAGGAAAACAGCAGGTTCCAACACTGTCACCTGTACATTGTACTCCTGCTCATTGTGAAAAGTGGAAGCAAGTGCTACTAAGTTCCAGGCTAGAATTTTTTTTTAAGTGAGAGAAAAGATCAAGGGACCTTTTACTAAGAGAGGAAAGGATTTCCGGAGGTATATAAATTCAGGGGGGAAAAAAACCAATACATTATTATTCAGGCAGGGTCAAAGGAACTCCTTACCATGCAGGCCAGGAATTGAAAGAAGATCTGAATTTAAAGAACTCTGTACCATTTACCAATGCAAACTTGCACTCCAGATAAGGCTTTTTTGTTGGGTGATTTTGGTAAACCACACACACACACACACACACACACACACACACACACACACACACAAAGAGGAAACAAACATCATTGTGACCTTCTGGCTCCCTTTGGCAAGTGGCCAAAGCCATCTTGGACATCAAAACCAAATTCTTAGTTTCCCGAGAATAAGCGTGTCTGAATGAATTTGAGAATAACCTGTGGCCCAAATGCTTGGTCTTTGGATTTACTTTGTTGTCATAGAAAGAAGTACATGTGGAAATTAAAGGGACTCACCAAAGTTCTGCATTGAAGAAAAAAAGTTCAACCATGGAGGATAAGAAGACCTAATCATGGAGGAAAAGGGTCCTGATAATGAAGGACCAGAATTCCTAAGGATGGAGAAGAACTAGAAGTTCTAATGATGAAGGTCAATATATTCTAATGATGGAGGATAAGAACTCTTAGTGATAGAGACAAATGGTCCTAATGTGGTGGGTAATATTGATGATCAACTTGGTAGGATCTACAATTTCTTTTAATCCAAGATTCTGGGGATGCTTGTGAGTAATTAACTTAGTTGGGTGGGAGGACATACCCTAAAAGTGGAGAGCACCACTCTCTAGGCTTGTGTCCTGGACTTCTTAGGGAGGAGAAGGCTAGCCAAGCCTGAGTGTCCACCACTCCTTTCCTTCCAGCTGCAGGTGCAATGTGGTCAGATGCTTAAATTTCCAGATGCCTTCACTTTCCTGCTAGGAGAGACAGTTCCCGGGAGCTTTGTGCCAAGGTAAACCCTTTCTCCCTTTAGTTGCTTTTGATGGGGTGTTCAGGAAATGTAAGACACCTGGTACTGGATGTAAAGCAGAAACTTCAAGGGTAGGGAGTCTCCCCTCAGTGTACTGTTCAAGCTCCAAGCTAAAGGACAAAGAGGTTTGAAAGTGAAATTAATGAGCACAGTGACAAAGGCACAGAAGCTTCACACATGGCAATTCATTCAAATGACCCCTCTATCCTAGGGTTTGGCACCAATGGCTGTATTTGGAGGGTGGTGGGAAAAGAGAACTCAAGAAAGAGAGGAACTGAGTCAAACCATCCTGCAAGTAAAAGATTTCTATCCCTCATGTTAGAAGCTACTTCTCTGAGATTCCAAATATACTGAAGATCAGCTGAGACATCCAATTATCACATTCATAGAGTTTCCATCAGGAGATAGCCATTGTTGGACTAGCTGACCATAGCTTGTAAGCCACTCTAGTAAAACAAACATACAGGCTAGGCATGGTGACGCACACCTTTAATCCCAGCACTCAGGAGGCAGAGGCAGGTGGATTTCTGAGTTCGAGGCCAGCCTGGTCTACAAAGTGAGTTCTAGGACAGCCAGAGCTATACAGAAAAACCCTGTCTCAAAAAACCACCAAAAAAACCCAAAAAACAAAAATACATACATGTATATGGGTATGCATATATATATGCATGTATATACTATGTATACATAAGGCTATAGTATATATACATATGTATATGTGTATTATATTCATGTTTATGTGTGCATATATATATATGTGTGTATATATTCACACATGTATATAATATGTATACATATGGATAGAGTACATATACATATGTATATGTGTATGCATATACATATGTCTATGTATATACATACTCTATCCATATGTATATGCAGTATATGCATGCATATACATGTGCATACACATATACTTTGTTTTATTAGACAGGCTTACACTCTAATAAATTACACACACACACATATGATGTTCTATCAGTTCTGTCCTTTAGAGAACCCTAACTAATACAAGGGCTGTAATGGAGATTGCCTTATTGTCTCTTGCTAAATGCATCTTTCTTTTTTTATTTTAATTAGGTATTTTCTTCATTTACATTTCCAATGCTACCCCAAAAGTCCCCCATATCCTCCCCCACTCCCCTATCCCCCCACTCCCACTTCTTGGTCCTGGCATTCCCCTGTACTGAGGCATATAAAGTTTGCAAGACCAATGGGTCTCTCTTTCCACTGATAGCTGACTAGGTCATCTTCTGATACATATGCAGCTAGAGACACGAACTCCAGGGGGTATTGGTTAGTTTATATTGTTGTTCCACCTATAGGGTTGCAGGATCAATATAGTAAAAATGGCTATCTTGCCAAAAGCAATCTACAGATTCAATGCAATCCCCATCAAAATTCCAACTCAATTCTTCAATGAATTAGAAAGGGCAATCTGCAAATTCATCTGGAATAACAAAAAACCTAGGATAGCAAAAATTCTTCTCAAGGATAAAAGAACCTCTGGTGGAATCACCATGCTTGACCTAAAACTATACTACAGAGCAATAGTGATAAAAACTGCATGGTACTGGTATAGTGACAGACAAGTAGACCATTGGAATAGAATTGAAGACCCAGAAATGAACCCACATACCTATGGTCACTTGATCTTTGACAAGGGAGCTAAAACCACCCAGAGGAAAAAAGACAGCATTTTCAACAAATGGTGCTGGCACAACTGGTGGTTATCATGTAGAAGAATGGGAATTGATCCATTCCTATCTCCTTGTACTAAGGTCAAATCTAAGTGGATCAAGGAACTCCACATAAAACCAGAGACACTGAAACTTATAGAGGAGAAAGTGGGGAAAAGCCTCAAAGATATGGGCACAGGGGAAAAATTCCTGAATAGAACAGCAATGGCTTGTGCTGTTAGAGCGAGAATCGACAAATGGGACCTCATAAAATTGCAAAGCTTCTGTAAGGCAAATGACACCGTCAATAAGACAAAAAGGCCACCAACAGATTGGGAAAGGATCTTTACCTATCCTAAATCAGATAGGGGACTAATATCCAATATATATAAAGAACTCAAGAAGGTAGACTCCAGAAAATCAAATAACCCCATTAAAAATGGGGCTCAGAGCTAAACAAAGAATTCTCACCTGAGGAATACCGAATGGCTGAGAAGCACCTGAAAAAATGTTCAGCATCCTTAAACATCAGGGAAATGCAAATCAAAACAACCCTGAGATTCCACCTCATACCACCCAGAATGGCTAAGATCAAAAATTCAAGGGACAGCAGATGCTGGCAAGGATGTGGAGAAAGAGGAACACTCCTCCATTGTTGGTGGAATTGCAAGCTTGTAAATGCATCTTTCTTAACCTCTCCTCCTGCTCACAAAATCTTCAAGGTAAATAAACCAAGCTGTGTACAGAACGAGAGAACCATGACAACATGACTTGGGACTTCCCGATTACTTGTCTCACTTCCACTGAGGAAGAGAGCAGGACTCATTGCAAATGTTTCCTTCCACAAGGTTTTCAGCACTCACCCTATAATAATAAAGCGGGCTTTGTGGGCCACAGGGAAGAGCACATAAGTAAAGATAATTACTGCAGTACATGATGTGTAATTACAGGACTTCTATACTTCCACCAGAATAGAACTTCTAATTATCTCCGATGTCTACCTTCATAAAAATCATGGACAGTTTCCAAAGAAATTACACAAAGTGGTAAAACTTTAGACTATTGGAATAGAAAAAAAAATACGAAGAATTTTTGGAATGGAATAGCCTGCAGGATCTTCAAATTCTCTGATCCTTCTCGGGCCTTTTCTTTCACCATGTCTGTACCACTCTGCCTGACTTTGAGTCACTGTGTATTAATTTACGTGATGAATACAACTAAAATTCTAATCAGTCTTTAAACAGGGACTCAGAAGTTTCTTTTGCTCCAAAGTGTTGACTCCTCCCTTAGGTCCCTCAGATGGATCTAAAAGGACGATGCTTTGGTATGTCTACCCTCAGTTTGTGTCTGTTTCCTCTGCTTGCCTGCTTTGCTTACAACTGCAGCTAAACATGCTAAACACTCACTGTCTACCCTACCTCCTTCCAATTCAAGGGTGAAGCAACAGAGATAAATCTTTGTCCTCAACCAGAGGACAATCTTTGTCCTCAATCCTTGGATTTCGGGACATGGAAAACCTCAGAGGACAGGCATGGCCCACCCCAAACAAAGGGAATGATCCATGGACTTGACACTCCTTGCCTGATACAATCATTTCATAGGGAAACAGACTAATCTCCACCAGGCACAGAAAACAATTGACAGGTTAACAGCTTACTCTTTATATAACCAGAGGTGACATGACGATTCAATTATGGGACAGTAAAGGTAAAAAGCATAATGAGCAGGATGACTTAATTATTCATATTTCTTCCCTCTGAGATTTAACTTAGTATAACAGTATTTCTGTTTTAAGTATAAATATAACAGTATAGAAGGGATGTGTGTGTGTGTGTGTGTGTGTGTGTGTGTGCGTGTGCATGCCACAGTGCATACATGGTAGGCAGAGGACAAATCTCAGAAGTTCCACCATAGGTTGAGGGTAACAAACTCAGGCCATCATGCTCAAACCCCAACAGGATTTACCCACAGAGCCATCTCCCCAGCCCCAGCCTTCTGTTTGCACCAAAACTCCTGTAACTGTCCTAGGAAGTCAGTTAGCCGATTGGTGACTAGAGACCTGAGAGCAGATATTAAAACAGTACTCTTAACCCAAGCCCTTATACACAGTGACTTTACCTCACTCTGGTAAGGGTGAAATGCGATCCCGATGGTAGGAGGGCAATCTGAGTTATTATTCTCCACATGAAGACAAACCTCTGGGTTTTAAAAAAGCACTTTCATCTCCCATCCTTCCCTCGTCTCTTCAACAACCTTGAGAGTGAGGCAGACCAACATTTATCTTGAAGTAAACTTGGATGATGCTTAAATCTCTTCTCTTTCCATCGATAGAAGCTATCTGTGAGAGATGCTGATTGTAGCCATTAGAATGGCTCCATATGGACACAATTTCCTTGAGCTTAAATCATTGAATTCCTTCCTCTGTTTATTTTGATATTTGGGATCTATCTGCTGAGGCCATAGATACCATCTCATTCATATATATATATATATACATATATATATATATATAGTCTTTGTTTTAAGGAAAGACTGTAACAGTTGGCAAGTTGTGGACCCCATTGGGAAGATGAGGAATGGGTTCAATTTACCATAGAGCTGAACTCACCTTGAGCAGAAAGTCAGAAAGTAACCATGTGACTTGCATGACGTCTTTGGTAAGAACATCATAAATGCCACATGGCTTCATCGCCATCTGGGTTAATTTAACCACATAGCATATAAACCAAAGTAGCAACACCCATAAAATGTCCTGGCCTTACTGAACCCTCTGGGGATCACTTTATCTTGTCTTATTAGACTAAGGAGATAATACCAGACCTCCAAAGTAGTTTAGTTTTTAGTGTTCCGTTTTGTTTTAATTTTGACACATAGTTTTACTTGATATGTTTACCGATTTCTAAAGGAAATTTAACTGTTTTGCCATCATATGGTTCCAACCTACTAACCATCCTTAGGATTTGTGGTAGCCCAGATCCCAACATTGTCTCAAGAAATGAATTACTAGGGTTTAAAGAAGCGGCTGCCAAAGGGGTGCTGCTACAGGCAAGGCAGGATCAGCCTGCTTGGTCAGGAGAATGGAGAAGTAGGCTTTGCCTCAGCCTAGTGCTTCCTATTGAGTGCTACCTGACATCTCCTGAACAGAAAAGGAAAATGATGTCATAGAGAAAAGATAAAATCAAGAAATACCAGTTAAGACTCATAAATAGGTAAGTATACCACACTGCTCTAGTTTGCTTTCAACTGCTGTGATCAATACCATGGCAAGAAGCAATTTGGGTAGGAAATTTCACTTTACAGTTGAAGTTCATCATGAAGAAAAGTGAGGGCAGGAACCTGGAGGCAGGAACTGAAACAAAAACCAGGAAAGGGTGCTGCTTACTGGCTTGCTCTCCATGATTTGCTCACTCTGCTTTCTTACACAACTCAGAACCACCCACAGGGTACTGAACCTACCACATCAATCATTAATTGAGAACATGCCCCAGAGGTTTACCTACATGTTAAACTTATTGAAAGCATATTCTCAGTGGAGGTTCCCCCTTCCCAGATGATTCTAATCTGTATCAAGTTGACAAATAAAACAAAAGAAAAAAACTAACAAGCATGGACACCAAGAGCTTGAGTGACATAATCCTAAGACAAAACTTAAGAATCCATGGACTAGAAGAAAGTTATGAAATAAAAACTAAAGAGAAGGCATACTGGCGAGGTGGTTCAGTTGGTAAGGATTGCTCTGCATGGAGACCCAGGTTCACATTCTCAATATCATAGTTAAAAAAAAAGCAGGCATGGTGGTACCTGCTTATAAGAGGAAGATCCTGAGAGTCTGCCGTTCATCCAGCCTAGCTGAAAAGCACCTCTGCGTCAAAGAGATCTTTTCTCTCCTAACATCTTGTAGCCTCTGCATGAATACACACAACCACACACACTTATGTGCAAACACTTCACACACACACATGCACACACACACACTGCATACATGCAAAACAAACACACAAACAAAAACTAGAAAAAAAACATTAGAAACATGGAAAATCTACTCAGTGAAACTGTAGTAAAATGCCCTCAAATCTAAAGGAGTAAATGAATATCCAAATACAGTAGGCATTGAGAAGTCCAACTAGAGATGACCTAGGAAGACTCTCTACACAGTGTAATCACAATGTCAAACCACAAACTAAATATATGTATGTGCACACATATGGACACATATATGTACATACGTATACACACACACACATGAAAAACTATATAAGGAAAGTGTCAACTCACAAAGGCTAAACATCAGACCTCCCAGTAAGAAACCCAAAAGCCAGGAAAGAGTAGAATAGACCTCTCAAGTCATGAAAGTAAGCAACTGCCAACTAAGGTTGCTTTATCTACCCAAGTTACTTAAAGTTGAAGGAAGATGATTCAAGACAGAAACAACATAAAGCAATTTATGGCCACAAACCTAGCATTGCTGAAGACACTAAAAGGAATCTTAAATACACAATGAACAAAAGCACTCTCAATTATACCAGGACAAGGAACAATAAATATGAGGTGGATAGATGAATGAATAAAAACTACTTAGGCACAAATCATGTTCAGCTAGGTAAGCCAGAAAACACCAAACACAAGTAGGAGAGAGAGAAAAAGGAGACCAATAATACCATCAACCGAAAACCAAACAGAGAGGATTACAGGTATCTGCAAAGCTATCTGAGTAATAATTCTAAATGTAAATGGTCTTCACCCTCCCAATGAACACCACCTAACCTATGGGATTAAAAACAAGACCTCACTAACAAAGGCATAGACTGGAGGCGGAAGGATGGGAATCAATACCGAGTAAATGGAAGCTATAGTCATACCAGTTATACTTCTATGTAATAAAGTAACTTCAAGTAAAGATTGGAAGAGAAAAATACCACTACACATTCATAAAGAGAACAGAAGTGGATGCTCACAGTCAGCTATTGGATGGATCACAGGGCCACCGATGGAGGAACTAGAGAAAGTACCGAAGGAACTGGGAGGATCTCCAACCCTATAGGTGGAAAAACAATATGAACTAACCAGTACCCCGCCCCCGGAGCGCGTGTCTCTAGCTGCATATGTATCAGAAGATGGCCTAGTCGGTCATCAGTGGAAAGAGAGGCCCATTGGTCATGCAAACTTTATATGCCTCAGTACAGGGGAACGCCAGGGCCAAGAAGTGGGAGTGGGTGGGTGGGGGAGTGGGTGGGGGAGCGTGTGGGGGACTTTTGGGATAGCATTGGAAATGCAAATGAAATAAATACCTAATTAAAAAAAAGAGAACAATCCATCAAAAGGCAAAGCAATTGCACGATACACGCGCTAAGCATTGGGGCTCCCTGTCTCAGAAGAGACACATTAATGAAGATGAAAGGAGAAGTGGGTACTGATAAGACAATACTGGGTGATTTCAGTAACCCATTGTCAACATTAGATTGGTCACTCAGGCTAAAACCAATCAGCAAAGACATTTCAGAGCAAATAGATCAAACATAGTTGACTGAATCCGTAGAATCATAGCAAACAACTGGAATGTACAGAATACTTAAAGTACATTTCAGGACATAAAAGTAAGCCTTAAATAAAAAAAAAAAAAGATTAGAAATGATTTCTGATATTAGATCACTGGTGAAGAATAAATAGAAAAAGAAAGAGATAAACTTCAGAAATTATCCAAATACATGGCAGATTTTTAAATTTCTGGGGTCTTAGCTGTCTTTGTATCAGTGGGACAGGCTCTTCTTGCATAGTCTATCCTATTTGAGAGAAGGGAAGTCTCAGAATCACCTCACAGATGATGGACAACAAACTATTCCACTCAATGGCCCTTGATAACAAGGTGTGGCCCTAGAACACTGCACTGAAGCAAAGTTAAGATCTCTTCAGGAAGAGAAACTGTCACTGCTCTGCACTATATGCTTTCTCTTACAAAAAGCAGAGTTTTAGCTGGGTGTGGTGACACACATCTGCCATTCCAGTATTCAGATGGCAGAGGTTCAAACATCAGGAGTACAAGGCTAGTCTCCTGGATGTGTAGGAAGAGTCTAGTAACTTCTACAACTGTTTGTGGGAGAGTTTGCTTTAATATTTAATTGGGTTCTTATATCTCTACCAGATTTCCAACCCTCATTCCACCTTAATCCCTTCCAACCCCTCAACACTAGGTAGGAGAGAGAGAAGGTTAGAGGGGAAAGAGGGTGTAGACATCTTTCAGCCAACAGAATAGACTAGTAGCTAATTGGGATTATTTTTTTCTTGGGGAAAGTCCAATCTCTGTCTTCAGAACACAAAGCTGTCCAGCAAACTAGCAATCCAGCAATAGCAGATGCAACAGCAACAGGGGTATGGTGGGGGAGAGCAGCAGCTGCTGCTGGCCCTTGGTGCTCTCTCATTTATACCTTCTCCGGAGTCCCCCAGAATTAAACTATTTGCAGCAGGCAAAGATCATGCCCTGCTAGAACACAAGATAATCATAGTTAATGGCTGTGGACAAATTGAAGCAGCCTCATATCCCACACCTGGGATTAAAACACAAACATATTTATATAACTGGGTTGTTTTTTTTTTCTTTTTAAAGAAACCAAAACTCTCAATACAAATGTTACCAGGACACTGTCTTAGTCAGGATTTCTATTCCTGCGTCCAAGAAGCAAGTTGGGGAGAAAAGGATTCATTCCACTTACATTTCCACATTGCTGTTCATCAGCAAAGGAAGTCAGGACAGGAACTCACACAGGGCAGGATCCTGGAGGCAGGAGCTGATACAGACAGAGGCCCTGGAGGAATGTTACTGGCTTGCTTCCCCTGCCTTGCTCAGCTTGCTTTCTTATAGAACCCAGGACTACCAGCCCAGGGATAGCACCACCCACCAATGGGCCCTCCCACCCTTGATCACTGACTGAGAAAATGCCTTACATCTGGATCTCATGGAAGCATTTCCTCAAGGAAGATTCCGTTCTCGGTGATAACTCCAGCTTGAGTCAAGTTGACACACAAAACCAGCCAGCACAGACTCTTATCACGTCCTTTCTCTTCTAATAAACCAAGAGTAAGACCTGTTTCTCTAAAGTAAGTTAAGACTCAGAAATATTAAATAATTTGATTAAGATGGTTAGTAATCCAGAATCAAAGATTTATCTGCTTACTACATCTAAGACAGTGTGTACAAGGTAATGATAGCTAGACTGGTGTTTTCTTCTACATCTTGATTGGGTGGTAGCAAATGCTAGCAAGGGAATCAATCCACAACTGTACGATGAACAAGTCCAAAAATAAAATGACAGTCAAGAGAACTGTAAATAATCAAGCATACTCTCTAAGCTACGTGGTTTAGTTTCTTAGGCAAGCTCATACTAGTGAAGAAATGTGCTGACTAATTCATCTAGTCACAGGGACAGTCAGAGGGTTTGAATGCAAGACCATTCATGACAGCCATAGTTCTCTAAAATGAATGCCAGCATTGTCCATAAGAGAAGGCCCATATGTCTACACAGGCTTGTTTAGAGCAAGACTCTGGTGATGAGTCAGTAAAACACTTCAGTCAAGACCCGTGAGAATGACTCCCTCTCTGTCATATAAGTTTCTTAAACTACTGATTCCCATTTAAATATCTTACTAGTATCAACTTAATTATCTTATGTATTATTCATTGATGCACCTAGTCCTACTGCAACTTGATAGCCCAAGGCTGGTTGATATCCATGGGCAGCCTCCCCCTTTCAGAAGAGAAATGGAGGAGGATTGGGTTGTGGGTAGAGGGAATGGGGATGAAGGACTGGTAGAAGAGAAGAGAGGGGGATACTGTGGTTAGATATAAAATAAATGTATTCATTAATTGATTTAAAAAAAAGAAGTTATTCTTTTTCTCAAGAAAGGTCTGGGTTGTTCCATCTTTCTACTCTCCTTCCTTAACTCTTGAGCGGGCTGTCCTACTGTTCTATCTCAAGGCTACTGAAGACACAAAATATTCTAGTATAATGAAACTAAGTTTGAGAGACAATTCTGTCAGTAATTTAGAACATCATGAGTTTACTGTAGAAGAGACACATGGAAGTTATTTGCCTAATGGAATATTTCCAAGTGTCAGGGGAATGGACAGTTCCACATAACACTATGTCAACAGTGACGTTGTGCTGTTCAAGGCTGTCACCCTCTCTAAATAAATAAATACTCCTTTGCCCCTGGTGCTACATTAGCGCTTCATGATCACAGACACTTTGCCTCGAACTTCGACTATAAGTGTTTCAATCTCTGTTTTGTACTTTACAGGTTGCTCCCACTCCCGCTGCTGTTACTTAAAATAGTTTTCCGTGAGACTTCTCTGGAAACACATACCTTGTTTGTGACAATTTCAGAGTGACTCCTTTTAACTCATCCTTGGTGAAGGATCAGAGGAAACTTTCCAAACTCCCATATGCCATGCTCAAACTCTGCTCCCGAGCTACCCTGGTCAAGTTCGTGAACTATTACCAGCATCAGCTAGATAACATAAGGCTGCATTCATCACAATGGCATATAACTGTTGGCTATATAGGAACTAGGTAAGTTCTATCACAGGTGAAAGAGTTTCCATTTACAGCTCAGATACAATATGGGTTTATTCAACCAACATCAGGCAGTTTCCTCTGGGTATCACCCAGAAATCCAGGCTCATGCTGTCTTCAGAACGTGTGCATCACTTAGAAATTATGCTGATACTGTCTTTTGTATGCATGCTTTATTCAGGAACCCACCCTGATACTTGAGGGGGATCTCTGCAGATGTCAGGGCAAGCAGCAGAGGGAATCACAAAGAGACAAAAATGAAAACTTGGTTCTCATTGACTTTCTCTGCCTGGACAAAATTTGGGGGGAGGGTGTCTGACGCCAGGCAGTTTAATGTTGATATATATAAATATAATAAAATGGGAAAAAGTTTCCAGGAAACAGTCATTCCCATTCCAGGTTTCCAGGCAACAATCATTCCAGGTGCTCAGTGAAAGTTAAGGTGTGACTACATGGAGACTCCTTTACAAAGTAAATGTGGCCATGAAAGCAGGTTCTGCAGGTCAAAGGCCTAGGATTTAGTGTGGTGTCTGATTGAGATAGCATAGAGGTCAGTAAGCTATAAATAAAGTAGGTGTAACTTCTCCACTAGGCATGGTTTCTACTAAAACTGGGAGTTAAAGAGGATGGTCTAGGGAAGGAGAGTCCAGGATAATCATTCTTGGGGGTGGGGGGTTGGGTGATGTCTCTCTCTACAGATAGCAAAAGATGCCTGGGTCATTAACAATATATCCTCCTGGCCTTCTGGATGGAATGAAGGTATTCGATTTCCTCTACTGGGAGACACCCTTGAGTGATTCACATTCTTTTTTTTTTTTTCCGGGAAATTGGTGGGCACAAGGACCTTTGTACCCTCAAAAGATACTGTCTTTCACTCATGAACCCAGGCTGATACTGGCTTCAGTATGTGGCACCCAAAAGGGTCAGGCAGAAAGGAACAGTCCACCAGCTCCTAAATGGGTGAGCCCGGTCACATGGGCTACCTCTCTACAGAACCAAGAAAGGAAGTACCAACTCTTCCATGACTTCTATGGTTAAAAATGTCGAGAAATAGAAATGTTTCACATATCCAACTTTCTGCTACTGAAGTCTTATCCTTTGGTATGTTAATAAATCTTGCAATGTTTTCATATATATATATATGTATCAAACTGATTTTTCTCATGATACTCATTTTAGACAAATGCATAATGACCTAAAGTAGATCATTACCTTAATGTACAACAGATTAACCCAACTTGATAAAACAAATTGCTGATAAGTATTCCCATGGATTTCAACACAGTAAAAAAAAAAATGCTAATGCTACTGGCTGAAAGACTACAAATCTACTTATCCAGAACTTTCCAGGACATGTTTTTTGGAAATTAGGATGCTTCTAATGGAATTTCTCCAGGTCTCCTGCCAATCATCTGCCTGCCTTTCCCTTTGCCTTTCCCAATGCCTTTGACTCGCATTCCAGCCTTCTTAAGTCCATACAACATGCCAGTTTCAACCCTGACAAAAGTCAGAGATCCTCCCTTATCATCAACAGAAGGCTAAGGAGGGCCTGCATCTTTGTGACCTTACAATGACTAGGTACCAATATTCTGTTCCATTCTGTAGGCCATATCATCATTCTGTTGATCAATGACTCCCTTTATTGTGAGGCGACCGTCTAATATAGTGCTGTTTGTAAGTATCCTGACTGATTCTCCTTTGTCTTCTTCTAATAGTTTCATCTTTTGAAGTCGGTCTACTAAGAATATTTGCTTTTTACCATCACTTTCTTGGAAAGTTCCTCAAGGATCTGTTCCAGCCAAACAAGAGAGTAAAGCAGAGAACAAGGTCAGCAAATAGAAGGGGGGGGAACAGTCTTGGGATTCTAGAAGACTTGGCATGCACCCAATCTGTCTGGTAAAAGATCTGAAGAGGTAGTGAGACAGGGCGCCACGAGAAAAGGAGGATTTCAGAAAAATACAAGGAATGAGCAGGAGGGGCAATGAACATATAAAAAAAAAGATCAAAGAGAAAAGGGTACTGAGAAACACCAAGGAGACCCCCCCCCCCCAAAAAATGAGTAGAAGATGGCACAGAAAGCCAAGGATCAAATATAAAGCAATGTAGGTTGTATTATTATTTTCCAACAATTGGAATGATAGTTAACTTAATGGGTCAACCTTATTAGGCCATTAGTCCAATATAGACAGTTCAATTTCCAATAATGTATGGATTTTTATCTTTACGGTAGATGAATTTTGATATTCCTATGATAGCGATAATCACTTTGCTATCCTTTCATGCTTTGGGGCAGTGCCAAACACCTGCTGTCACGTGATCACAAAGGGTAAGCAAATTCTCTTTAGTGTGCTGCTTAGCTACTTAGTTTGATAGACTTTATATATGAAATTCCTTTTGTCTTACGCATTTTCAACTTACGATGAGTCTTTTGGGATCTAACATTTCCGCAAGTTGAGGAACATATTTATTCTTGGTGTTCCTGTTAGGGACTTGGGGATACCCATAGCATTTAGATAGGATGACTAAACTAGATTGTCTTATGAATGTGGTGGCCATTTAAACAGCCACAGGCCTGAAGAGAACAAGGTTCATCCTTCCATGAATAAGACAGAAGTCATTCTGCTGGACTCCACATGGGACATCTGTCTTTTCCTGCCTCAGAGGCAAACTGAAATATTAATTCTCTTGGGTCTCAAGATGCTTAAACTTTCTGATCTCCTGCTGCTAGATCCCCTTGCTCTCCAATGTGCTGAACTGAAGATGCTGGGAACTGCCAGCTTCTGTAAGTGTGAAGCAATTCTTTATAATGTATACGTCCAAATATGTGTGTACAGATATGTATGGATATTCACATGTATGCCCATATGTACAGATACATACCCTGATGGTTCTGTTTCTTTGTAACAAGCTAGCGAACGCATTAGCAAACAGAAGAGAATTAACACAGCGTCACCATTCTCTAATCACGAATTTGATTTTATTTTACATTGCTCAATAGTATCGCTCTTATTGTTTTCTAGAACGTAACTTAATATAGCTCCAAATATGTAAAAAATTGGGCATGGTTTCTGAAAATACTTCATTTTTAATGACTAGTTGATCTCTGGTGGATCATAGAGAGGGCAGAACAAATGTAAGGAAAGACATAATAATATTTTCACCTTGCACAGTGAACAGGACACTCCCCTCCAAGAAAAGCAACCAAGAACTAGAAGGAAGGTCACCCTTTACAGTGAGTCTTTAACCGAGGACAAGCAAAAGAAACAACATCACACATTGGCAGGAAGCCGGGTGGGATGAAGCCGACTCCATCATTCATTAACAGAGACCCAATCCAAAAAATGTATTCTGTTTTATGCTTTGCTCTAAGTTGGTGATATCAATAAAAAAAAAAGCATGAAAAGTAGAGACAATCATACCGTCCGGTTTGACAAGGAAACCACCCTAGAAGGACAACGACTCATTATACGATGTGTCCTCTAAAAATACGTTCAATTATCTCCATGGCTGGAGAGTTACTACTCTTCACTATGCAATGAATGGAATGAGAAGCTAAGGTTTAAAACCATTGACAGGAGAAAAGAAAATGAAAGTAGACAGTGGAGAAAGAGAACAAACCAATAGCAAACCGGCTTAATACCACCCAGCATGCCTTGCGGCAGTGCTCAGGCTCCTAAGTGCTCCGATTTCTTTAGGAATTTCCCTGCTGGCTTTTCGTGACTGTGAAAACTATCAGTCAGAAATAAAGAACGGAGGTGATGAAATAAAACCACACTTCACCTTCAGGACATTTCTGAGGTAACGATGCACACTGTTTTTCACTTGAAAGAACAAACCCCACCTTCTCAGCAGAAAGCCTGACTGCCTTTCTCCCGCCCTACAAGGGCTTATTTTATGCAGCAGCAAGAAGCTACAATTCCCAAGTCTAGTTTCTACCTTTCATTTAGTTTATTCCTTTGGTTAAAAAACAAGAAACAAAAACAAAAAACCATACATGCTGATTATTTCTCAAAAACTGGAATGCTACCCGTGTCTCTTCTATTCTTTAGAAACCAGGACGTATTGTTTTGTTGTTTGTTTTTTTAAAACTTTTCTTTTGAGAGATGCAGTGGGGTTTGTTTTCTTGAACTCTAACATTAAGCAGTCCAGCACAACCCAAGCATACAGATATGTGTATCACACACATAAAACCCAGAGAAGATAATGTTAAATTAACTCTTCAAGGAAAAATATGAATATATTTTTCAGATCAGATGATTTCTAGGAAGAAAAAGTAGTAACTAATAAGGCATTTCTGCAGTTTGGGGTTGGATTTGAGGTAAGGCAGCCAGAAACGATGATAATGAGCATCCCTTAAAGATATCCAAAAAATTCCGAGAATGAAGCATTTGGATGGCTATGGGAAGACGGACGTAGGTAGAGAGAGGGTCCTACGTGGGAACGCTCTGAGACAGGCATGTGCAGAGCAGTCCAGAGTAATATCAAGAACGCTGGTGTGACGAAAGCCAAAGGAGCCTAATAGAGAGAAAGAAATATTGAGTAAACAGAAGTGAGTAGGCAGGGACTGCAAAGGACCACGTGACCACTAGAAGGCCCTCAGCTTTACCGTGACCAGCAGTAAAATCCATCAGTAGAGTTAGCAGGGAACTGAGACAATGGTGCTGTTTCTAACTTAGTTATTATTTAAATTACTGTATGACATCATTGCTTTTCTTATAGAATTTTCAGTTTCTCTACTCTTTATCTTGTTTGATCTTTTTTTTCCCCTTCTCTCTCCATCTCCACTAAGATCCCTGTGATGGTTTGTATATTGCACCACGGAATGGCACCATTTGGAGGTGTGGCCTTGTTGGAATAGGTGTGACCTGGTTGGAGTAGGTGTGTCACTGTGGGCTTAATACCCTCACCCTAGTTGCCTGGAAGTCAGTCTTCCACTAGCAGCCTTTGGATGAAGATGTAGAACTCTCAGCTCTGCCTGTGCCATGCCTGCCTGGATGCTGCCATGCTCCCACTTTGATGAACTCTGAACCTGTAAGCCAACCCCAATTAAATGTTGTTTTTATAAGACTTGCCTTGGTCATGGTGTCTGTTCACAGCAGTAAAACCCTAACTAAGACAATCCCCTCTTCACTTTTGTTAGATTATTAAAGAACCAGCTATAGAGAGACAGAAGGCTGAAAGAAGGAAGCATGGTCTAAACTTGAGCAAGACCTTGCTCATCCACAAGGCAGCATTTTGCCAAACACGTGTGAGGACGGCCCAAATGCTTACAAAGGAAGATTGGATGAGGTCCCTTACAGAGCCAGAAATGTCTTTCTTAGTCAGCAAAGGACACTGGGAAATGTGGTCTTTCAACAAGAAATTATCACAGTTCATGGTTCTGTTTTTATTTTCATGTCCTGCATACATACAGAAACAATGATCATATAAAAACAAACAAACAAACAAACAAAAAAACCATAGCTCTCACCTCAAAATGGATACAAAATAATTCATTATGTAACCAAATATGAGTGACCATGGCCAAGGAAGACAGATTTAAATTATCCCATATGCCACATTACCACGTGCTAGTAGTTTTGTAAAACGTTTTATAGAAATAGAGCAAAGAAATTCGCAAAACAACATACTGTTCAAATACTCTGGTAGAAACATTATGCAGACAAGCTTCAGCGACATAGGAAAATCTCTGCTCTCAGGCTCAGATGTTATCTGATGACATTCGTAGCTTTGGGGTTAGTGGAAACTTAAGGATCTGCTTATATATTGTAAAAGGGCTTGTCTAGCAGTCCTATGATGTTGTCATATACGAAGGTGGGCCATAAGTAGCTATTTTCACGGTTAAAGATAGCTCAACTATTGGGGCCTACCTTGTGTAGAATTTCAACATCTTTATAGACTTCTACATTCTATTCATCTTTCATAGAATGTATAATGTCAGTCTGATTTCTTTCTGGAAACTTTATATATACATGCAGACACAGACAGACAGACAGGCTCACACACACACACACACACACACACACACACACACACACACACACACACGAGCTTAGGATCAGATTCTGCGTGTGTGGTGCTTATCTTCCTGAGTCTGCCTGGATGACTTACATCTTCTTCCTTCTATTTTCTGGCAAAGGTCATGATTTCATTTTTCTTCACAGCTGAATGAAACTCCATTGTGCAAACGCCCCATTTTCTCCTAACCCTATACATGTCTGTTGATGGACATCCAGGGTTATTCCATTCCTTAGCTATTGTAAACAGTACAGCAATACATATGGTGTACAAGTGTCCCTTTGGTATGGTTGGCAGGAAAACAAAAAGGATGCTTTGGGCAGGTTTTGTAGAAAGAAAAAAGAATTTCAAAACAGAGTCAAAGGGAAATTCAAGGACAATTAGATTGGGATTTGAGGGGGAAACAACATCAGGGCAGGGAGGCTGAAGATCCTAGCGGCAGCAGGAGGAAGAAGGGGAAGGGGAAGAGAAGAAGGTTTGCTTTCAATATCAGAGGACAAGAAAGCCCGCAGCTAAGCAGCAGAGTCTGTGAGCAGCTGCACAGGGTGACTTTAGAAAGAGAGGAAGAATGCTGGGTATCATGCAAACAGGCTTGGCTTCTGGCACATATCAATAAATGGAAGAGAGAAAGAGGGCAAAGAAAAAGGTACTTTCAATGGGCAGGCTGAGTAGCAAGGGTCTGTAGGAGACAGTGTCAAGGGAGGGCTTCTGGGGTATATACAGATGGCACAGTTGTCTGTAAAGAGATGGCTGATCCTTACATCTTCCTAACATGTCTTTGGGTATTCCACGCTTCCTGGATTTTCTGTAATGGGTAATGTCATTCTGCAGGTGACTGACAGACCCATTACTTGCTTCTGGTCTGTGACCCCCGAGGATGCTGTCTGTCCCATAGATGATGAGGACTGATGCCTGTGGACTCAGAAGAAAGAAAACATGCAACTGGCCATGTATTAGAGAGAAGTAGAACTTTCCACTAGCTGGGAAGTGGGAGAAGTTTAGAGAGAAGATATTGCGTACTCTAAAATGTGTTTTAGTCACTGTTGCTGTGAAAAGGATACCATGACCATAGCAACTCTTATTAAGGAAAGCATTTAACTGGGGTTGGCAAACAGTTCAAAGATTTAGTCCATTGTCATCATGGAGGGAAGCATGGTGGCATGCACGCAGGCATGGTGCAAGAGAGGTAGTGAGAGTTCTACATCCAGATTGACAGGTACCAGGAAGAGAGAGAGAGAGAGAGAGAGAGACTGAGTACAGCTTGGGCATTTGAAATTCCAAAGTCCACCCCCACTGACACACTTCCTCCGATAAGACCCCATCTACTCCAACAAGGCCATACCTTCTAATAACTAAAGACCAAGCATTCTAATATATGAGCCTGTGGGGGCCATTCTGATTCAAACTGCTACAAAATGGCTACAGGAGAGAGAGAAAAGTAGGCTGCAAGGAGTGATTTGCCTTCTCTCAGCACACAAGATGACTGATTTCCTCCTAGTGTTGGAGCTCTGTTAGAACCATAGATAGTTGACTAGGTGTTGGCAAAGCATAGGGACTGAGAGAAGATGTTCCCAGATAACAGAGCAGGAGACTCGGGACAGAAGAAATGTGGTGAGGGCCAGGGAAATAAATCCAAACCCAGAGAGTGAGACAGACGTTCTTTTGGCACTCAGTGGCATCAGTCTATTTGCTGTTCTCTTGAAGAGACACATTAGGTTGTCTTGTTGTTCACAAGGAGAAGGCTTCTTTCAAGTTGAAGGGTCCTTGGTAAGTACAGGACAAAGAGACTACAAGAAATGAACCCATAGGTTAAATGTTTATATTATGAAGTTATGCCAGGCAGTGGCAGCACAAACCTTTGATCCCAGCACTCTGGAGGTAGAGGCAGGTAGAGGCAAGTAGAGGATCTCTGTGAGTTCAAGACCAGCCTGGTCCACAGAATGAGTTCCAGGACAGCCAGGGCTATAAAGAAAACCTTGTCTCAAAAAAAAAAAAAAAACCAAGGAGAAGAAGAAGAAGAAGAAGAAGAAGAAGAAGAAGAAGAAGAAGAAGAAGAAGAAGAAGAAGAAGAAGAAGAAGAAGAAGCTCCCTAAAGCATTTCATAGGGACAAGACGAGAGTACTAAGGAGTGTTTCTTATCTGAACTAGGGCCAAAGGTAATGAAGTTCCAGGAAAGCTAGACTCTTGAATCAACTTCCAGGCATGTTCCACAAAGAGCCCATAATTATTTCGTTCTACTTTCTCAAAGGAATGAGGCTTCAGGCACAATGAAGATTAAATTGTGTTCTCAGGGCAGAGAGCTCCTTTTTTGTCATGGAGACTATGAAGGTCAAATCCATTACCAGTGTGAACTGCCCACAACAGTCCAAATCTTGGGGTTCCATTCACTCTGAGGTCTTCTCTATCTCATATGGAAAGGTCTCCAATCAATTGGTGAAGGGGTCCACTCATACTAAGAGTAATTGGTTGCCCTTGTGTAGAGTCATGTGGGTGAAATCGGGCTGCTATTCTTCCCCAGAATTGTATCCTGTCTTTGGTGTTTCCAGGGGAGCAAACCAATCATCCCTCCACCACAGCTCATCTTTCTCTCATTGTCTGGTCAGTTGTCTTAGTGATTTCCTCCCAAATTTGTCTTTTTGTCAGCTGTAGAGTTCTAGATTTGCCCAGATGAAAGGCTGCAAGAGGGTCTTTAATTTTTTTCCCCATCTATCTGTGGCCAGAATCCTTCTAAACCACCCTGATGGTTGGATGATAATCTATTCTGCACTTCTATTTCCTCAGAAGAGCACTGGGGTCACCCATAATAGAGGAGCCACAGTCATAACTTGATTAGCTGCTGCTTCTTTGATAGTATTGTGAGCCCACCTGTGCCCTTCATGGCACTTCCTCTGTTCCCCTTTGATGTCCTTTTCAATGAACACCTGCTTTCTTGGGTTGGACCATCAGTGAAAAGTTAGTCTCTTTCTTGGTGACATTGACTAGGGGAGGTGACATCAGGAAGAAGGCATTGGCATGGAGAACAGCAGAGACATATTTAGAAGCAGCACATATGGTGACCCTCTTGCTCTGACTAAATTCTAGGGCTCTGGTTAGGGGGCTATTAGTTCAGTCAACTGAGTTCCAGTCCCTGGAGGAAGGTTGTTGCTCTCCAGAATGTCAGGAAGGCTCACGATAGCATTTGTGACTTGCTGGATCCCAAGCTTAATAAAAAGATCTCTCATCTATAAATACAACCTAAGCAGGGTTTGTGAGGGAGTCTACATCTTCCCTATTGACTTAACTTTTTGAAAATATTTGTTCAAAATCATGTTGGGGCCATTTTGTCATCTTCATCTTCCTCTGGGAGGAAGAAAGTACAATTGAGGGAGGACCAATCTTTTCTTTGAATGACTGGACATACCAAAGGTAAATCCTGGTATCTTAGAAGTCTTTATCGGTTAAGCAGAAGTTCCTCCATATCATGTGAGGATAGCACAGTCAAATCATTTCATTTTAGTCAATTCTGGAATCCACAGTGTGACTGTGACTAGATCTGGGCACACATTCACTACACAGTCTAGATCTCTGACTATGGAAGCCTATGTGTTGTTGCCTGGGCCCCTGAGCACTCAACACCACCACCCTTTTTCATTCAGTTATGTAGAGATTGACATCTTTACCAGCTGGGATACTCTTGTTAGGGCTATGAGGAGTAACTGCTTAAGGTATTAGAAGACCCAGGCTCCTCTGTCCTTCAGGTCAGACTTTGTGGGTTTTTTTCTCCATAGGTATGTTTTAAGGGCTGTTTTAGTTAGGGTTTTTACTGTGAACAGACACCATAACCAAGGCAACTCTTATAAGGACAACATTTAATTGGGGCGGGCTTATAGGTTGAGAGGTTTAGTCCTTTATCATCAAGGTGGCAACATGGTAGCAACCAGGCAGGCATGACAGGGGATGAGCTGAGAGTTCTACATCTTTATCTGAAGGCTGCTAGCAGAATATTGGTTACCAGGCAGCTAGGATGAGGTCTTAAAGTCCACATCCACAGTGACACACCTACTTCAACAAGGCCACACCTTCTAATAATGCTACTCTCTGAGCTGAGCATATACAAACCATCACAGAGGCTGATATGGAGCTCAGATAATTTCTGCATATCTTAGAATCCAGAGCTTGCAGGATCCTGCCATTCCAAAATAATAATATTAACATTAATATTAATATAAGCATTTTTGATAGAAGGAAAAAATTAGGTACTCCCAGGTCTTGTCTTAGCTCCCTCTTTCTCTCTCAGATATGGTCAATCCTGAGTATTTGATTGGTGGTTGGCACAGCTAGCTGAGCCTTATTCTTGGCTATGTCAGAGACCTTACCTGCAAAAAATTGAAGCCTGCCTTACTTTGTTCCTCCCTAAGAATCAACAAGAAAGTTATCCAAATCGTTTAGGACATTGGCTTGACAGTTCAAAGGACTTCATCAAAATCCCACAGAATTGCAACTGGAAGAGCATGGGTAAAGGGCAGAATAGAGTGGGCTTTGGTCCTGGCTTCACCTGGGCAGACAGCATGTTTTGGGGTTTTGTTTGTTTGTTTATTTATTTTGTTCTTGGCCATATCACCCAGCTTCTTTCAGTGTTACTAAGGGCCAGATGCCATTAGGAAAGCAGATGCCTCAGCAGAAACTCAATTCCATTCTTCTTGCAGTCAAGTCTCCCTGACTAGTTAACATAAATCAATGACCAGAATTCAGTAAAAGTCTTGAGTTCTTCATAAGTTATCCTGCCCAGTGCCATTCATTACAGAAATCTTGCCTCTGTACTTTCATGGGACGGTGTCTTAGGGTTTTGCTGCTGTGAACAGACACCATGACCAAGGCAACTCTTGAGAGGACAACATTTAATTGGGGCTGGCTTACAGGTTCAGAGGTTCAGTCCATCATCATCAAGGCAGGAACGTGGTAGCATCCAGGCAGGCATGGTGCAGGAGGCGTTGAGAGTTTTACATCTTTATCTGAAGGCTGCTAGCAGAATACTGGCTTCCATGCAGCTAGGATGAGAGTCTTCTAGTCCACACCCATAGTGACACATCTACTCCAACAGGGCCACACTTTCTAATCCTGCTACTCCCTGGGCCAAGCATATACAAACCATCACTGATAAGTACCTCTGTCAAAGCGAAGTCTTTCCATATCTTGAGGCAGCTGGAGAGAAACATCAAGAATCGTGAACTGTCCATTCAACCAACAGCTCAAACTGCTATTCAATTTAACCAAGTGCAACAGCTGGTTTCAACATCGTCACTTTGCTGTACTCATGCCATTTAGCCATCCTGTCCTCTGCTGAAACTTGGTTCCTAATATGCCCTAACATCTGTGGGAAATCTTGATACATTAATGTTCCTCCCACACACCTACTCAAGTTTTAAAAAAAAAACAAAACCAAAAACAAGTAAACAAACCAACCAAAACAAAAACAAAAACAGGACTATGAATTTTCTAGCTTCAGTCACCAACATTGCAGGGGCCTTCACTGCCCCCTGGTGGAATTGCTGAAAAGTGTTCCTGAAAATGTTTCTTTAAAAGTCTTCTTTATAGGTAAGAATCAGCCCAAGAGAAATCAGCTCTCTAGAATCCACCAACTGAAAGATCAGGCCGTCCCAATGATCATGCTATTTCCCCACAATATCCCCCCCTATGTTAACTCATGCTATAGAGTAAGTTGCTCCAGTTGCTGACAGCTTTGCCTGTCCCAGCATCCAAAGAGCATCCAAAGAGCATCCAAGGCACTCCAGGTCAATTATACTGGTGGACTGAAATGTGCTCAACTAAAGAGCCCACACAAAACATCAGTAAACCCACTACACATGTCAAAAGTTGGTTTCTTAGGCTAAAACTTTTTTTTAATTAGATATTTTCTTTATATACATTTCAAATGCTATCCCAAAAGTCCCCCATACCCTCCCCCTCTCCCCTACCCACCCACTCCCACTTCTTGGCCCTGGCATTCCCCTGTACTGAGGCATATAAAGTTTACAATACCAAGGGGCCTCTCTTCCCAGGGATGGCTGACTAGGCCATCTTCTGCTACATATGCAGCTAGAGATATGAGCTCTGGGGGCACTGGTTTGTTCATATTGTTGTTCCACCTATAGGGTTGCAGACTCCTTCAGCTCCTTGGGTACTTTCTCTAAGCTAAAACTCTTAAACAGGTAGAAGTTTATGCTGACCTTGAATTTGTGTATCTATTAAAAAACAAAATTGGGGCAAGCTTGGCAAAGTAGATAAATGTCCTATTAATTCCTTTTCTTTTTTTTTTTTGTCATTACCCAAAAACCACTTTGAGTTCTGTTAAAAGAGTTGGATTCCCTGCTCTGCAATTCCACTGCGAGCATGAAGCACGGGAGAGCAGCAGGAGAGAAGCTACCACCGGAACCCTCAGCAGCAGTGACTTGTTTTCTGAGCCCATGGGTATCAACCCTGGATGCTCTCAGCAGATTCATCTGGAAAGCAAGCTGTAGTTTTGTCCTTAGTATTATACGTTTATGTTATTTAATGCAGACACTTGAGATTTCAGAGGAGAGTGAAATTGTTTTTTACCAATGAGTAAGGTTTCTAAGTAAACTGTAAACTTTTGGGGAACATGTTTTTACATTATTGGCCACGAAAAATGTTCTTTTTCTCAATTGACACTGGTGGGTTTTTTTTTTTTCAAGATTAAAGTTATGCAGTTAGCTTAGGTTTAAAAGGTGATTTTATGTGGGAAATCTAAGTTATAATAAGGTTGGTTACAGTGTTTCCATAAAGGCAAGTTAAATGTGCCTAGTACATAGTAGGATAGCAGGTCAGGTACAAGGTCTTAAATCGAGGAACATTGTTGACTTGGCTGCAAGACCCAAAGGATTTCAATCTCTTTGGGGTCAAGAGATACGTTTTTCAAGATGTGTATCAGCACAGTGCCCCCTTTTGACTCTATTTTATGCACATGTGGCCTGTGAGTTGTTCAAATTATGTTGTATGATATATGTTTTAATCGTTAATAGCATAAGTAAATAAGTAAAAGATTATTGATAGATAGTAGGTAGATGATAGATAGATAAGATTCATAAGAATCTGCATACACACTGTGCACACACAGACACATAAATAAAAGTAAATTAAAAATTTTAGAACATTTCGGGTCAAAGAAGTTCACTGGTGAAACCTGTCACTGCTTGGTATTTAGGTATTGTAACTTCATAAGGAGGTCGTGCTTGAAGTAAGTTCTGATAGAGAAGATAGATGATAGATAGATAAATAGATAGATAGATAGATAGATAGATAGATAGATAGATAGATAGATAGATAGATAGATAGATGAGTGGTGGTTTGAATATCCTTGGCTCAGGGAGTAGCACTTTTAGGAGGTGTGACCCTGTTGGAGTAGTTGTGCCCTTGTTGTAGGAAGTGTGTCACTGTGGATATGGTCTTTAGGACCCTTGTCCTAGCTGCCTGGAAGCTAGTCTTCTCCTATCCGCCTTCAGAACAAGATGCAGAACTCTCAGTTCCTCGTGCATCACGACTCCTAGACTTTGCCATCCTCCTTCCCATCTTGATGATAATGGACTGAACCTCTGAACCTGTAAGCCAGCCCTAATGAAATGCTGTCCTTCATAAGAGTTGCATTGGACCTGGTCTCTGTTCACAACAGTAAAACCTTAAAACACATACATACATACATACATACATACATACATACATACATACATACATACACACACACACACACACAGAAGAGGGAAGGAAAGAATGAAAAAAGAAACGAGGGAAGAAAGCAGGCTATCTCATTCTCCTTTGGTTCCTGAAAGAACATCCACCCCATAGAAATAGCTTCAAATCTGAGCCCTAAATCAGAAACCACCTCCATGACAAGACAATTTAAGACAACTCACAACAGCTCTGCTAAATATAACCTACACGACAGCATGCATGACTGAGCCGTTCCTTGCAAAACCTGCTAAGACTCTTACAAGTAGAAAAAGATTAATCCCTTTCATTTACATAAACAGAATTAACGACTAATCACCTTTCAAAATAAGTATACCAGGCTCATGCTACAGAGGCGGATTAGTGGTTAAAAACACTTGCTAATTTTGAACTGAACGAGTTTAGTTCCCTGTCTGTAACGCCAGCTCCAGGACACCCTCGTCTGGCTGTCATAAGAATCTGCATACACACTGTGCACACACAGACAAGTGGGTGCACACACAGACACATAAATAAAAGTAAATTAAAAATTTTAGAACATTTCGGGTCAAAGAAGTTCACTGGTGAAACCTGTCACTGCTTGGTATTTGGGTATTGTAACTTCATAAGGAGGTCGTGCTTGAAGTTAGTTCTGATAGAGAAGGTTAAAGTTATTCTAAGTGCTGGATTAAAGTTTATGAGGAACCAGTCCCAGAGCTGTTTGTCATTGCCTGGGGAAGTGCAGGAATTCTGAGTCCTTCTAAGCATAGGAAACTTGAATATCATTTTACTTAGAAAATACCACTCTGGAGATGTTTAAAAGTGTGACTAGAGCAGATGACAGCCATGGTTTGAACAGGTAATTGTAGGCTTGGATTTTTCACAACCTACTTTAATAACGGTTTCCAGACAATGGGATTTAGTCATTGTGTGGTCAACGTTGATGTCCAAAATCACGCCTCGTGGTGTAGCTTTGTCCACTAGATAAGACACCCACAGCTTGCATGTGGATAGCAACATCTGCCTTTTGTAACCACTTCCCTGGGAAATGGTCATGGCCCCCACTAACACCATCAGATAGATTCATTTAGGGCCTCTCACTGCAGTTTTGATTTGTATCTTGTTGATGCCTAGCCTGCTTTGGTGAGGTCCTTGGGTAACAACCATTTTCTTTCTTTCTTTCTTTCTTTTTTTTTTTTTTTTTTTTTTTTCCCAAAAGGCGTAGAAAACAAGAACAGCAGAGACTGGAACAAGGGCTCGGTGGTTAGGCTCTCAGGCTGGGAAATATTCAGGGAATTTTTCAAATTAAGGAAAAATATGTCCCTTAATATAAAAAAAAAATGTTTTCCCTACATATGGTCCCTACAGCAAGCATCTGCATAAAGGAAGATAGAGAAACAGACGTAAAGCTCAACATACAACAAACAGGTTCTATTGGGGACCTAAGTAAAAAAATAAAATAAAATAAAATAAAATAAAATAAAATAAAATTACAGCACAGAGGTTGGCCCCTGGAAGCTTCCTCCGCAGCCTCTGCTGCTTTGCCATCCCGTCTCTGTCGCTGGCCTTCTCGGCAGGGATGAGTGGTCACTATCCTCATATTTATCACGATCATTTTTTGTATTATTTTCTATGTTTCAATCCCTAAATTACATCAATTGGCTTAACTAGTGTTTCCACAGTTCATCAAGGTGAGGTGACACCTGGAGCTTTTCAAAAACTATTTCATGTCCCATGAGCAAAGAAAAGAACGGTTAGCTAATCTTTCCTCACATCACGCACAGACAAAAAGAGATTTGCCAATACTGGAATTTTCTTACAATTAGAAAAAGACTAGTATAATAGAAACAATTCATAGCACATGTTTATTTAAGCACTAGCTAAACTTTCATTTACAAACAAATATTTTCAGGGCAAAAAAAAAAAAAAAACAAATAACATAAGACAATAATTTCAAAAGTTATACCATTACATAAAATTAACCTTGCAGAATTTACAAATTAATATTCTGAGTAGACAGATAAATTATACATCCTGTAACAAAACCCAATCAAACAGCACTTAGAAATTCATACAGTCATAATGCAAGATAGTCTCTCTTTACAGTCTACTTATTTACATGGGTTCCCACCACAAATGATAACAGTCTACCAATGTGTGCAAACACATAGCTACCAGTGTGTGCAAACACAGTATATTTAAAATATATTTAGCAGCATATAAAAATCAGAGGAAGGAGAAAGGAGCTATTACTATTAAATAAAAAAAGAAATTAAAAGATAATAATAGAAACAATTCCATAGGAAAATAGATCAAAATATCTTTCTGTTAGGAAATCAACAGCTCACCGTCCCAGAATCCGTGCCCAGCACTAACAACACAACGTCTACGCAGCATTTCAATCCTGAGCACAGAATGAAGAACAACTGAAAGCTTTGGTCAATACAGGTAAACATGGGCATTTTAGCACAAATTGTTATCTTTCTTAGTAGACCACATCGATTATGAAAAATCACCAATAATTCATCTTGTTATTCCATCACACTGAACAAGCTTTGAAACTTAGAACCCCTTATACACGGACAAAATTCCTGATTTTTTTTTTTTGACTACAATTTGAGTTAACAATTCCAATATACGCTTAAATGTGTAAGTTATGACCACATTATTTGAACGAGTTAACAGGTAGGCGTGTTTTATTCTGGGTATGCTCCTGTCACAAAAGCTATTTATAACTCAAATAATTCGAAGTGTCTTTTTTATAACTAGGCACAAAAAATTCAGCCACAGTAAAAGTGTGATTCAAGCAATATATCGATTTTAGGAAGTCTATGTGTTGGTAGATATTAATATTTCATATACAAGCAGAACAATTTTATTAGGATACACATTATCTAGCCATGGATTGAGATATGTTTCCAGTTGATTCCACTAGTAATAAGTGCGGGACATCGTTTTTAATAAAGAACACGGAGCGTCGTCACAGTGTCGGCTTCTGCTTCTGCCCAGCCATGTTAATTACTGGCAATATCCTCCCCCAGATCGCCGGTGTCAGAGAGTTGACCATCTTGCAAGTTGTGGGCCTTCCAGATTCTCACGGTTCGATCACTACAAAACAAAATTAAAATGGACATATGAACGGAGGCAGAAATGCCAAGAAATAGATCTCAGAAGTACTCAGGGAAACTTTTTTAAAGAGGTCTTTAATGAATGCAAGTAAAAAGCAAACATTGATAGAATGCTTCCCGCCTACAACTTTCTACACCACGTGGCACAGACAGACGCCGCCCACTCCAAATCACGTGATCTGTGACCCCGCCCCTGCTCTGATGTCACTGGTGCATTTTTTCACCTATTTTCTTCCACTTCTGGCTAGAAGAGAAGGTAGAGTTTGTGTCCGCCCTGCTCTCTGCTCCCTTCCTCACAGTCTAGTCTAAGACCCAGCACACAGGAGATTCATTGTGATTAATCAGACAAGCAAGAACTGAATTCGTCAATCCAGCTATTCAGAGGAGACAGCAAACAGATGTTACCACCATATTCTTACATATTAAATGGAGAAAGAAGCACAAAGATTGTTAAAAATAATTTGTTCTAAATATAAATAATAGCAAATAGGTTGCTTTTCTGAAGACAAAAAAAATCAAAATTAGTCATTAATGAATCCTTTTTTTCTTTTTTTAACTTTAATTTTTTTTAACTTATTCACTTTATATCCCACTCATTGGCCACCTCCCAGTCACCCCCTCCCACAATCCTTCCCCATTTTCCCCCTCCCCTTCTCTTCTGAGCAGGTGGGGCCCACCCTAAGTCACCAAAAAAAGATCTGACAGTAGACCCGGTAATATGTACTAATACTGAAACAGCCTAACATTCTGGTCAGCCCAGTCTCAAGGCTCATCGTAGAGATTCAAAATCATAATTTAGGATCCAGGCGTGATGGCACACCACGACAATCCCATCTCTTGGGTAGCTAAAACAGAAGGACTATGAGTTCTAAGCCACCCTGGACTTGAACAACAAGATCATATCAAAAATAAATAGAAAAAGATAAATCAGTCACCAGTCACCAGTTGCCAGGATGCCTGCACTGAGAGAGGGATCTGTTGTGCTCAGTGCTGGTGAGTACTTATGGCCTGCAGTATTGAAGTCTGAGTACTAGCAACCCACCCAGAGCAGACCCACAGGAGGACACTTACTCAGCAGCAGTAAAGACATGGGTGGAGTTAACACAAATGGCATTGATGGGACTGTCATGACCTCTCATCTCTCCAACGGGCACAAAAGTGTCCACATTCCAGAGTTTCAGAATGCCGCCTCTGCAGCCACTCAGCAAAACCGGATGGCCTGGCACCAGGCCCAGGGCACACACCCAGTCTTTGTGTGCATTTGGGACTTGCTGAAGAGAAGAGAGAAAGCAGAACTGAAGAGGAACTTCAGAAACCAACGTTGGTTATGGCGTTTTTAGTGGTAAAACTCAGTATGAGGAATACAGAACGTCCTTAAAGTTATCCAAGTCCATTTCTATACATTCAATGCTATAAGCAATAAATCTACAAGTTGCTTGGTTAGGAATCTATTGAATCTAAAAGACTCAGATAACACAGGAAATTTTTCTCCTCTTTTCTACCCAAAACACACATAATAAAACAAGTTTGTAAACTACAAACTGGTATATGGATTAAAAGAACCACGTCATGAAATCACTCCGACGCTTTGCTGAATATGGAAGCCTAAGGAAAATGGGAATTTAACTATATATGTCATGATGAGCAGAAAAAAAATTATTAGGTAATATTATGACTAGATTTTGTGTGTAAACATTTATATTCACAATATAAAATCGCAATCATGAATAAATGAATATATGTCTATGAAAGCATCCTAACATGGTGTATACACCTGTTGCCCAGTGTTTTCTATTAATATTCATGCTACGGGTTCATTCTGTCTTCAGGTTGAGAACAACTAAAGGGGTAGCACTTGTAATCCCTCCAAATATATCCATGGAGCAACAGACAGATGCAAAGAATTATAAACAACTTTCCCTGTTCACTAACTTTTGTCCCTTTGGAGCACGTACTGAAAGACAACCGTCAGTTTACTGATACAGCGCAGCCCCGCTGTTGTGTACGGAAGCACTGCCCTGTGGGCTTGAGAAAATGCTCCCACAACTGAGGAGGCTCCACTGCAGATAACGGTTGCACTGCTTGGGAGATAGGTACGTTTAAAAACAATGAACAGCTACAACTGTCCCACCTCAGGGTGGCTGTATTTAATAAACAGATCTCCACAGAAGTTCTGCTTCATCCTAACAAGTATCAGTAGAATGCTTACCTTCCCCCAGTTAAAACTCTGAGGAGAACGAATGTAAAATACATTTGATATTGAAAGTTGAGGCTCCACAGCTTCCATTCCAAACGCCTAGTCTATAACCCTATAGAAGACCACTCCGTTGTTTAGACTTTGGGTCTACTCAAATTTGGTGTATGATGTTTAAATTTATTTGCAAGTTATTTTTATAATAAAGATTATAAGATTATTTTTTAAAATTAAAAATAATCTTTAAGAGAATTCTCAGATTAAACAATGATAATCTAAATAGAACCCCCCCCCACACACACACACCATCACCATCACCATCACCACCAACAACAACCTACTGGACAGACTCCTGTGTGGTGTCAAAATATTCACTTCACACATAGTGGAGTTTCTGAATTACCTGAAGAAGACCTTTCTGAGCTAAGTCCCATTTCTTGATTCCATTATCTCTGGACCCACTGAATAGGTTATCGCCTTGAATGGCCAGTGCTTCTATCCCATCATAATGAGGAGGCTCGAAGTTGTGGGTGGGACTTACAGTTCCAAGAGCCCCTTCAGTCACATCGAACATCTACAGGAGAGAACCAGAAAGGAGTCATCCCATTCGGTTTTTAGGTAAATGCCTCCAATTGCTTATTTCCAACCACACAGATGTGCACTGAAAGGATCTGCTAACTGGAGGACTCTGTGGAATACCCCTCAGCCCTGTTTCACAGACCTTGTTTGCATATCACATCTTCTGTAAACTTCAAGAAAAGCAATTAGATTTTTTTTCATGTCTGAATAAACAAATGAGACACTCAAAACTGAATGCATGGATGCGTTTGAGATGGAAATCAACAAATCACGATATTCAGTTAGAATTACTAGGTTGTCAATTCCAGATTCCTTCTCCGTCTTCCCAAAGCTACCCTCCAAACCTTTTCACTTTTGCACGGCTGAAAAAGACAACCAATGATTGAATTCTATCAAAATTGGTCAATGTGGACAGGATAGAGCACAGTGGGTTCAGCTCTTGACTAGACTGCATGAAGCCCACTGTCAGTCTCTAGAATGGAATAAAATCGGGTGTAATGACTAATCTCGGTTGCCAATTTGACACGTCTGTGAAGAAGGAACATCAGTTGAGGAATCGTCTCCATAAGATCAGCCTATGGGCATGTCTGTGTATCATTTCCATGATTTACATGAATGAGACCATTCTGAGTGGTACCATCCATTGGCGGGTGAGCCTATGGACGTATAAGAAAGGTATAAGAAGCTAACGGTATAAGAAAATTAGCTAAAAATGAGCATTGGAGAAAGCCCGTGAGCAGCATTCCTCTGTGGTCTCTACTTCAGTTCCTACCTCCAGGTATTCCCTTAATGTTTGACTATAACCATAATGAAATAAACTTTTTTCTCCAAGTAGGTTTTGGTCAGTGTTTATCACACAAGATAGAAGTAAGCTAGGACCCTGGGTGCGATGGTATCCACGTATAATCCTTACACTTCAGAGCTAGATGCAGGAAGATTAGATATCCAAAGTCATTTTGACCACAGAGAGAGTTCCAGGCCAGCCCAAACTACCTAAGACCCTTTCTCAAAACAAAAACAATCAAATCCGTAAGTATAAATAAAAGAAAAGATTACAAAAGCAAGAGAAGCAAAGGCTAAAATCAGGGGACAGAAGACAGGTTAAGAGAAAGTGACCCTGCAAAGTGTTGAGAAAAAGTCACTGCTGAGTGATGTCAGCCCTAAGAAGGACTTCTAGGTCACACCTACAATGCTCAAGGAACATTACAGAAGATGGGGACAGAAAGAAAGAGGCAGAGGATGCGGAGGGCTGTGAAACACTGTCTTCCAGACCTGACCTGGCCAATGAGCTCAGGAACTCACAGCAGCTCTGGTTATCTGCAAAATACCTTCTGAAGCCTGGGGCCTCTCAGCACTAGTCAAGGGTTATCTGGAAGCATTCCTGAGACTCCTCCCCTCCCCAAGGAGCAACTGACAGCTAATACTTCCTGGAGGGTGGGGGGAGTAACTAAGCTAAATACTAATAATCATTGGAGATCATGGCAAATTACCCATGATCCAGTAAATAATTCCCACCTGCTCTCCTGCAAAGCAAAAACCCAATTACTCTCACAAGGAGAAAAAAGAGAGAATGGGACAGGGCTTAGATTCGTAAATACTTTGAACCTATCATTCAAGAAAATGTAATTCAAGCTCCACTCATACGCACTTTGATGTAGTGGTCTTTTGAGCCAGTGATGATGAGGTCCTGTCCATTGGAGATCTGGTCTACCGTAAGGCACATAACAGGACCCAGGTGTCCGGTTAGCTTTCCTGTAGACTGAAACCTTTAAAGAGAAATAAAACGGCCATTGAAAGCACTTCACAGCAAGATGGAAGACTCACATCATCGATATCTGCCCACAATATTACTCATTGCTTTTCCTTTCCGTGTCAGCCCTGCCTCTTGAGACTCTGCATCGAGTAAATAAAAATGGCCAAACTAATATCCTGTGACAGAAGCTGGGACCTACTTAGATCTTATCCCAAAGTTTAATATAACTTATGAATTAAGCCAGATTCTGAGAAATTGTGAAAAGATAATCTTAATTCGTCCAAATAAACTTCAATGTATAAATACATGAATTTATGAAAGACATGACTAATCCTTTTAAGACTTCAATTTGTAATTGAATAAAACATTGATATCTCTGCTTACAACATCAATGAAGCTATTGAAGTGAGGTTATTTTATTCTATAGAAGCACATATTATATACAAGACATGCACATATATCATCCACATATGTACATATATACATATATGTACGTATCCACATCTATGTGCCACTGTGTCTATGAGAAAATAGGTGAGTCTTTTCATTAGTCATTATTAAGACTGAACATGGGGAAAACAAATATCTGATGGGTGGAAAAATAAACAATGCCACCCAGGCACGATGGGTCATAGCTGTTACCCCAACTTTCATTTGAATTCAAGAAGTTCTAGGCCACTCTGGGCTAAATAGGAAAACACTTGCGCCTGTGCACACACATACATACACACACACAAACACACACCTTTTTTTTTTCTTTTAATGTTTGCTGTCAGTTGTCAGAAGGTAAAGATGAACTTATATGGCAGTCCTATTTCAAAGCAAGCTGCTGGAATACAGCGGCACCTTTAACGTCTAGGA